>NC_065903.1:9696969-10000000 GCF_905147045.1 Nymphalis io
CACTACTTTGGCGTAAAAAAAAGAAACATAATTTATGACGCTCTCACTTAATGGGGCAAAAAGTTTTGCGGTGCCAACTTTGAGTCCTGTTAAGGCGTAAGTGGTTCAAATATCGGTGAGGTTGTTAGCGTTCTAGACATATCTAGACGGTATGCGAGAATTCTAAATATGAGGATTCATCGCTTTGTCTATGGAACGAGTGGCTCCTGATTTTATGGCCTCTAATTACGCGATAAAATTCAATAGGACAAGGGAGTGGTGGAATAGGCGTGAGACGCTAATTGCTTACACAAGTATCGACGCTACGCTGAGGAATTGTTACGTTATAATAAAATTTTATTGCGCCATAAATACTAAATATATGAAAAATATTACGTGAGTAAATCTTAATCTTCATAATTGTTGTTGTTTTTTACGTATTGATAACTGTTGGAAATATACAAAGATCTTTTTAGTATTATTAGTACGATATCGAATATATCGCCTTATGTCGGTATGCCACTATTGTGACATAAAAATAATAATTTGTACGTCTATTTACGGTAGTATGTTTGGCCACAAGGGACTTAACATATTAGTTTCCCAGTTTGGTGGTGTATTAGCGATGTAAGGAATGTCTAATATTTCCTACGGCGCTAACGTCTATGAACGGTGGTGACTACTTACCATAAGGAAGTTGATTTATATGAGGACATATTATTATACCTATGTTTATAATTGATTACAATTTGAGAAAAAGAGAAACTACTGAGTTTGTTGCTGGTTCCTCTCAAATAGTATAGTCACAGGTATTATATACGTTACCGGTGATAATTGAATCCATCAATTTAAATGTGTTGACCAATTGGTAAGTGTGTTTAGTAAGGTAGGTAAAGGTACATATATAACCTTAAATTACCAATCTCTTGTCAGCTGGTCAGTTTTAACTACTGCTGTCGGCTAATGGCTCTTGTGCCTATAATAATCCCGTTACCAACCAAAAAGTAAGAATTTTAAAATTAGAGAAACATCATATAAACACCATTAAAAAACCGCACAATAAGTCAATTAATTAAAAGATATATCACATAAATGGTTTAAATATTTACCAGAAAAAATATAACGAAATGCAATAATATACTTACTTGAGCCTTAAGATTGTTTTTACTATAATTACATCCGTTTTTAGTTTTAATTACTTTTGTGTATTTATCACCTTGTTAACGAATTCTATTGTCAGCTGGTTTTCCAATAAAGTATATCTAATTGGCCATATTTATGTTACAATACTGGACCTACATTTTATCACGAGACAAGATCAAATTGTAATCAAGATGAAAATACGGTATGCTATCCGACATCCACGCTGGAGTAATTATCGCCGGCCACTACCAACTAGCAAACAAAACTTAGTACGAGATACCAAACATTTTAGTGCCCTTTCAAGCACTTTTTCTTTTAAGGTATAGTTTTAATCATAGACCAAAGAATAGCGTAGAATTATGATGTATCGCGTGGATGTACAGTTGAAGGTTAAAAGGCTTAGATGGCTAAGTTGGTAGAACTTTTAAATTTAAGCCAAAGGTGGTAGGTTCAAATTTGAAGATCACCGAATTATCGAGAGTTTTTTTTTATAATTCATCTCGTGCTCAATTGTCAAAGTAAACAACATGAGGGAAGCTGTGCATGTCGAATGAATACATATGTGTATCCATTCACGCGTAATGGAGCAGAATCCTAACAGATAATAGAGGAGGAAGTATTTTTCGATCTATTCAGGCTTTACTTTTAATTAACAGTTAAAGTCTGATTCTAACTTTTAGATAATTGCAGTCAATGTGGTCATTATAGTGTCATAATGTGAGAGCAGAGTAAATTTCGTGCGATATTTGTAATGTTATTTAAAGTATAGTAAATTTGCATTTGCATATTGCATATTTGCATATTTCTAACTTTTGGATAATTGCAGTCAATGTGGTCATTATAGTGTCATATTGTGAGAGCAGAGTAAATTTCGTGCGATATTTGTAATGTTATTTAAAGTATAGTAAATAATTTCAATGTTCAATAATGACTATAATTTTGTTAAGTCAAAGGAATATGAAATCAAAAAGTAACATTGAAATGATTCTTATATAATAATATACTTTTTCCGATAAATAGCTACCATTTCCAACTTTATTTCTATTCTATGTTTTCAATAAGTATCCTTTAGCGTTGATATGTTGCTTCATTTGCCAGACGCCATTTTATTTTACAATTAACACAAAATGGCGGCGCGATGTTTGCACGTCCGCCCTTTGGCTGTTGAGTTTTTGCTGGCATTGCTAGTTCTTTCGTAATCGCTACAAAACTTTATGTGTTTAAGAAATGTTAAGCTTGGTAAGTTAGATTCAGGTTTAGTTTGTCAACTATATAACTGTGAATAGTTGTATATTTATATTCTTATGGTGGGTCATTACGAAATATCAAGTTTTTAATGGACATATCATTAAAATTTATTTCTACTTCAGAATTTTATAGTACAACGAGTTACGGCCGTTATTTCATGACTTTGGATCATTTTTCTTATTTAGAGCTAGATTTATAAATAAATAGTAATATTATAATATATATACGTTAAAAAAATGGCAGTCACCAGACGTCCAGCAGCTGTGAAACATCGACATTATAAGATTATTAAAATAATTAAAAAAACTAATAACTATGGAGTAAATAGATTTAACAAAATGACCTTTGTTAATACAATAAAAACTTTTGTAGAAAGCGGCGTAAGAGAGCGTCATGCACGGCATACGAGTTTTTACCCCAAGAGGTGCCAATAGGTTTTAAATCACTTGAGACTCTTAACCTATTAAAATCAGCTTATAAGTACGTTTCTTGGAAATGAGTGGAAACACAGGGGATTCATTTTTTTTCAGTAGTTTTCGCATTCTTTATTTCGAACCTTAAACTTCTGAATAATAAACTTTTTTTTTCTGCGGAAACTTTAGAAAAGTATCTGGCTCCCTTGGGAGGAGGGACCGGGTTATGTGGGATTACTAATCACTAAACCAGCGCAGTGCTTATAGCATTGAATAGTGCGTGCATACGTACTTCTTATATACATATTCCGGTTTTAATTGCCACCATATACGCTTTATGATCTGTTATGGATAATGTGGGTATGTATGTATATCCCGTAATTGAACGTATTTATCTATAATACATTAAATACTCATTTCCATTTTGACTCATTGATGCTTGCATACCATACATTAATAACTAGCCAGTCCTCCAATAGCTAAAATTAATAATCAATTTAATTTGAAATCTCCAGATTTAAGATAAAATTATTTAACCAGACACGATATATAGTGCTAAAAAGGAGTCGATGGATTGACATAACAATATATGTTTTAAAAATATATCTTATATGGTTTTAGCATTAAAACTTTAACTTACGTGTGTTAATAGCCTATCGGTCATTTTCATAACGAAAACAAACTATTTCGTTTAATTTTGTTTATATTTTTTTTTATTAATTTTACTAAATTTTCTTTGTCATAAACGATTTTAGAAATTATCTGTTTTAAATTAATAGTCAATATTCGATATCAGTACTTTAAAAATGTTCTTGCATTATTTTTATTGTAGGATCACGTCACTACATATATAATTATCTGTATAATAGAAATGATGTGTATGTTAACGATTAGAATATTGATGATCGATCGAAGATTTATCTTGGATTGTAGATGTATTATTAATTTGTTATCATGTCATACATTATTAATAAATACGCAAAATGTCTTAATTGAATTATTGAAATAATTCATAATTAACTTGTATAATAAAGTAATACTAAACTTAACAGAAATAATATTTATATTTAAGACGATAACAATATACAATACAAAAAAAATATACTTGAAACTCAAATATACAGGCTATCATACAAAAGTTTCAAAATCGAAACCCTTAACATTGTTATTTACTGGTGGTAGGGCGTTGTGTAAGCTCGTCTGGGTAGGTACCACCCACTCATCAGATATTCTACCGCAAAACAGCAGTACTTGGTATTGTTGTGTTCTGGTTTGAAGGGTGAGTGAGCCAGTGTAATTACAGGCACAAGGGACATAACATCTTAGTTCCCAAGGTTCGCGGCGCATTGGTGATGTTAGCGATGATTAACATTTCGTACAATGCCAATGTCTATGGGCGTTGGTGACCACTTACCATCAGGTGGCCCATATGCTCGTCCGCCTTCCTATTCTATAAAAAAAACTTATTTCAACGTAATCAGTCAAAGACATCCTGTTATATGATACGGCACAATAATTAGTTCTTTATAGGATCACTGACTACGAGAACCGTTATAGCATTCGTAATAGGACACGCGTCAAAATACCAATATAGACGTATAAACTATTCGTGTTGAGTAGACTTTCGACAAGACAATTAAAAAAAAAACATAATTACAAAAGAGAAAAAAATTATCAAAACTATTGTTCCTTAAATATATGATTAAGCATATAATGTACGAATTAAAAATTTATTAAATATATTTTTTATCAAATTTCGGAATATTTTTTTTTAGTCTGTAGCCATTTTACGACTTCAATATAATCTGTCTTAAGCTTTTCCTTTTCTATTCTCCGTTTATTTCACGTTCGGATCTAATTAAAATTGAACAAACTAAGGTAATGAAGTAATTATTTTAATTAACGTAGCCATAAAAGTTAATGGATCATTTTGAAATAGCTGGAAAAGAGGAATTGATATGAGTGCCCTTTTTTGGTGTAAATGCGTCTTAAATGTTTCCATGTTAAGATGTTCACATCTCTTACAATGTTCGTATCGTAAATATTTCGGTAATTATTATATTATGAACGATATTGTTTATGTTTTCAATCTTATCGTTTCGAGACGTATGGTTTGTTAAATTAATAGTATTTTTATTTTATAATAATGAGCATATGTTGCTTTCTTTCTAGACTATATGATGGTGTTATTAACGCATAACAAACAATTGTCGTTATTATCGTCTTTTTATGCAACAATATTTAGTAATTAAGGATTTGAGTGTCGCTTTTCTAAATTTAGCGCTAATATTAAATATAATAATAATAATAATAATATCCTCCAGACCGATTTCGGCCACGGCGGCCAATCTCAAGAGAGATTAGCCAACTACGCAGGAGATATTATTATAGTGCACAAGTGTGTGCGCAAACACAGTTGCACTCTCTACTTTACTGGTGGTAGAGCTTTGGAGCTCGTCTGGGTAGGTACCACCCTCTCATCAAATATTCTACCGCAAAACAGCAGTACTTGATATTGTTGTGTTCCGGTTTGAAGGGTGAGTGAGCCAGTTTAATTACAGGTACAAGGTACATAACGTCTTAGTTCCCAAGTTGGTAGCGCATTGGTGATGTAAGCGATGGCCCATATGCTCGTCCGCCTTTTTATTCTATAAAAAAAGAACACTTACAACATGTACACAAAGCATTTACAAATTAACTTATAATATGACTTGAGTAAAATTCAATGAAAGTTATTTTTTTATCGCAATATTTCAAATATCGTCGATATCGCGGTATTCTTTTTTTTTAAATTTAAAAGACAATTTAAACTACTATTAAGAATTCTAAACGTGTCTAGAAAAATAAATCATCATTTTATTCGACGCAGACATTCGATTTCCGAACGTAGAAAACAACTTACCCCGCTTCTTCGGGTCCACGTTCGTCGTTCGTGACCCCCGATTGGCGATGAAGTCATAAATTATATTAGTATTTGTTTCCATTGCAATAATACGTCGGAAACGAGGATACATTTTTTTTTCCATATAATACATTTAGAAGAACTAATTTATTAAAGATACGGGAAAATGGATTGCCGGTAGATTTGAAAAAAATATTAGTATGTTATATAATTTAGTTAAAATAATTAGTACATTTCTATGTCCATGTGTTATTCACCATAAGATGTACGTTTTTCACTACATTTGCCTGTTTCGTAGAAATATGACCTTGGGTGGTGGATACATCCGATTTTTTTATCGGGTCCGATAAGTAATCGATAATATCGTACGATGTTGAAAACTGTGTCTATATTGAAAATTGTTTCTCGTGGTGTACCGGCGCACCTACTAATCGGTTACGGCGCGCCTGGAGCGTCCGCAAAAAAGATTTATGGCGTCGGGATCTCGTTTGTGATGCATATTATACTTTATTAACTTACCCCAGCATTTGGTTGATATCAACACAAATGCTAGTGTGTGTGATATAATTCGAAAATATGCAACGCACATATGCAAGCATTTTTTTTAAACTCAGAGTAATTTTTTTATTAAATATTGACAAAATGTGCAAGCTCGTCTGGGTAAGTACCACCCACTCATAAGATATTTTAATGCAAGACAGCATTACTTGGTGTTGTTGTGTTCCGGTTTGAAGTGTGATTGAACCAGTGTAATTACAGGCACAAGGGACATAACATCTTAGTTTCCAAGGTTGGTGTCGCATTGGCGATGTAAGCGATTGTTAACATTTCTTACAATGTCAATGTCTATGGGCGTTGGTGACCACTTACCATCAGTTGGCCCATATGCTTGTCCGCCTACCTATTCAATAAAAAAAATACCCATTTTGTTTTATATTAACTAATTGTTGTAAGATGATCATTCATATCATATAAATCTAAAAATACTTTTATGTGTCCTTAAAAATAATTGGTGGATAAATTCACGCGAATACAAAGAGAAATTATGTTGGCAACAGCTTGTGAATGTCCCACTGCTTTGCTAAGGCCTCCTATCCCCTTTTTGAGGAAAAGGGTTGGAGCTTATTTTAAAGTATCAGAATATATGTAGAAATGATGTAGTATATATACAAATAAAAAATGCATGATCTTACTTGTGAATCGAGATTTGTAAATAAAGAAAATCACGCAACATGTGTTCGATAGAGACAATAATATGCAATAATGAAGTATTTGTTAAAGTATTGTGTAAACACACAAATGATTTGTAGTTCGTAAGCCGTGAGTTAGACTAGTTGAAAGATACCAGTTTAGGCATTGAACATAGATAAATAAGAAATCTCTTAAAGTTTCATTCTAAAATAATAATAAAATTGACAATAGTAGCCAAAATAAAACAATGTTTTTATACGAGAATAATGATATAAGAATTCAGATACAATAATTGAGGATGTTCTTTAACATTTTTGAGGGAAACTAATTAATTAATAAATTTTACTCTATGGGAATGTCACTCATATAATCCGATGAATTAGCAAATCCGACAAGATTGGAAAGAGTTGAGGCGTTCAGGCCTAATAACTTTTTATTGACCTGAACCAGGGTTTGAATTCAGCACCTTAAAGTCTGCTGTTTTATACGGTAACCACTAGACAAAAGAGGCAGTCAATAATGCGTGTTTATTAGTCATCGATTATCTCATCTGCTGATCCCTATAAACTTACTCATAAAATATAATTGTAGACACATAGACGCACTTTGGACGTAAGTGCAATGCACTTCCACCAAAATCGTTGTTCTGCGATTTAAACAATGGAATATAATATTCTATTGGGTCCTAAATCACATAGGACACTGGAGTTATGTGACTGTTTTGTGGGTCAGTATTATAATACTGAACAGTAAAAGATATAAATTATGTACTGACAATTTTACTTGGTACTAACGACCCTGGGTCTTCTCCACTTGTAATAAATTATTATATCTTTGTATACTTTAAAGGTATTTAAGGTTACGACAAAAGGTGATATTTATTCGGATTATGTGGAAATATAATTTCAAACGTTCATAGCATTACTTAATAGAATTGTATTTGATAGTTATATCATCATCAAATTATCTAATGTGATTTTTCTACTTGTTTTATAGAAGAAATACCCCGGCACTCTGTCAGTATTGAAGATGGGCTTAGTCTTGGAATTTATATCTAGGGAATAAGTTCCATAGATATAAATTAAAGGTAAATCTTAAATTTGGAATGTATAAAAGTGTACTAAATTTACAACATTTTCCTTTTAAAGGGTAATTTTACAACTCGGAACAAGCACCGCTCATCTCGTGCTCGATGTTGAAGAAAAACGTAGTGAAGACGCCTGCATGTGTTGTGATAATGTTGAAATGTGTTGAAATAAAATCTGACACCAGTACCACAAGTGTTGGATACACAACATGCAAATCAGACCTGTCCTTGTTTACGTTTCGTTTCTATATCTAATCAAATAACTTGTCATATCCTTCATAAATATAATACAATGCAAACCATAAACTTGACGAATGAAAATGAAATCAGAAATGTTAACCCTTGTAAACATATAAAGCATTGAAAAAATAATAAAAAAATATGCACATTATTAATGCACTCTTGTAATTTCGTGCGCATCACAATAAGATTTTTTTTCTCGCAATCTCATTCTGTAATTTTATAGCCGATGTTGATATAAGTGGGTAATTCACTCGGCTCTCTCAATTATTTTGCCGTAAATTAACTCTTAAGAATCTTGGAGCTACGTGAGCTTATAACCTGATGATTTCAACGTGAAATTTTAATATTTACGTATGTGTTGGTGCGAGTAATCGATTCCGATGAAGCTATAAATTATTATAATACCTTCGCAAATTATTTTACGAAGTTTTTTTTTTATTTTTTTCTCGATGATAAAGATCACGCAGGGACGGCGGCGGCGCGTATTTTTTATTATTGATCTGTGAATTATGTGTCTCGTAAGAAATATTTGATTACTTTAATGTTGTAGTACTAAGGTCATTAATGACGTCCGTACATTCCCATATAAAACTATTTGAAAGTAACGTATTTTTCCGTATTTCAGTAACACATAAATGTCTGAGCACCGTTTTTCTCCCCTTTTAAGGCTTCTTTAACGCTATTCTAGTGCGGGTTATCGCATAACCGTGTGTGAAGTTTTTTTTTCTCGAAGAATATTTGTGTATAAGATGTTCATTAAATCATTATTTTAAATAATTACCTTACAAATCTAAATATATATATTATAATAGTTACCAATATGAGTCACTATCGATACTCAGTTAAAAATAACTAAATAGATTTTAATGAAATGGTATAATTTTGTCAATTATGATTTGTGTTATGTTTGGAAGTGGCAAAAATAATAATAATATCGAGGGAAATTTTTCACACACGGCCATCTGATCCCAAATTAAGCTCGTACAAAGCTTGTGCTATGAAAACCAGACAACTGATATACTACATATACTACTTATCTTTTGTAAATACATACTTATATAGATAATTACACCCAGACTCAAGACAAACAGACATGTTCATGCACACAAATGTCTGTCCTGGGTGACACACCCAAACCTTCAAACCCACAACCTTCGGCGTGAAAGGCAAGTATCTACCAACCACGCCAACCGGCTCGTCAAAAACAGGTGGCATTTTGATAATAAATTACAAAAATAATAAATACTGATTCCATCCCTGGTATATCGTGCTTCGCGGAGGTCCATCCGTGAACATCTCCACCGTCGTTATACTCCCTATAATAAATTGATCACCGTTAAACTTTAAGGCACGCCCTATCGACACGTATCTATGCTTCGGTAAATTCGTTTCGCTGATGTAAATATTGTTGAAATATTGGTTGGGAAACGTCGTCCAGTGGTAGCGACTGCATTCTAAGGTGTCGATCGTGACTTCGATGCTTGCTCTTGAAATATTCCTACGAATATCATAAATGCGAAATGATGTCCGTCTGTTTATGCTTCTTTCACGTGACAACGGATAACGACATTTTTTGTATAGATATAGTTTATGGGTGGAAAGGTTACGTAAGTTACATTTTTTCCGTAACAAAGGCGCATGTGTTCTTGGGTAGTCTCAGGAGTTACATGAAAAGTCAAATTATTGTGTTATTAGATATAAAGTTACTGAGGCATAAGTAAGCGAATTTCACGTTGTTATATTTGCCAGGTTTATAACTAAAACATTTTTACAAAGATCCATGTGGTCAGCTATATGTGGTTTTTGTGGTTATACGCTGAATATAAGATTTTAAGAGATAAAAATCTAACCATATAGATTGTGTTTTCCTTCTAAATTAAAGACATAATTAAGAAAACTGTTTTTATAACAGCAGTGCTAATACTTACATTACCCGTTTGTCAATGATATTATAACGCCATGTAAATCAATAAAAAAATTGTTATAAAGATATATTCGTAACTGATACAATGTCTTGATAGCAAACCTTAAAATTAAATAGGCGTAGCACAGAACTAACGATATTGACAAAGTATGTACATTGTACACATCACATATTTTTTAATTTTAGTATAGGCTACTTGAGTTCGACGCACTATAAACATAAATATAACTTGTAAAAAAACATGCCTAGGGGCAGTAGTTATTCTGCCAAAGATAACAATATAATTACGATATAAACTGCTATATTAATCTCTGAAACATGGGTTTTAATACCCGCACTATCATTCAATTATCGGAAGTAATAAATAATATAAAATAAAATAAGCTAAGCGTGAGACAAGCTTGCAACGATGGTTCAGCTAAAATCTTTATGACACAATATATTTTTCCAGCATATTCAACTTTAAAAATGGAACATTATTCATTTTCATGACATATGTGTAAATGTGGGTTGACACACAATAATAACATTTCATGTTTCTGTGTCAAGCTGTCACCGAGATAAATTGCTGTAATAGGCAGACAACCAAGACGATAGATACGAGAAAGATCTTATAATGATTTAGTTTTTTCTTTTGAAATATGGAACCCTAAAAAAATAAAAATAAAAATGGCGAAGTGCACAGACCGTAATGAAACGATTCAATTATTCTTGAAGTTAATTATTAAAGAAACTGTAATAGAGATACTCGTTTCATCGCCTCTATATGTCAGGTAGTTGTATGTAGTTCATAAAGTTCAGTACACAATGACATTAAAAAATAACACATTTTATTAAAACGCACAAATAAATTCCATAAAATCAAGTAGTTTTTAACGAGACTATCATGATTCATTATATCTTTGCCATTTTTATTAAGGCATGAATGATTAAAAACATTAAAATCATTGCTTTATTCAAATGAGGAACAAAAAAATAAAAAGAAGATAATGTGGAGATAAAAAACAACGTTTTTATGTAATATTAATATGCGACGTGGAAAAGTTAATCAAATATAAGCATATACATCTATTTGAATAAATTTGTATAGTGAATTTCTAGTAATTTATGCGGAGTTATATAAGCACAATAGATTTAAGTACGTTTGAAGTTTAACAGACTCTTTAGACAAACACTGATTTATCTCTTTCTGTCATTATTGATTTGACAATTGAAAGAAGAATACATCATTGTTTAACTAATCACTCGCTAAACGACATTTATAAGTAACTAAAAACTAAGGTTCCAATATATAAAGAATGGTGGGAACTTTGGATGGGAACCGCTGTTTAGCATTTAAAGTGCAGTTCGAGAGATGCACTGGACAGTGGAGTATAATTCTTTGTTCCGTTCGATGAATTGAATCGACTGAATAAGGATATGGGTCTTCGAATGTCATTGCCGTTTTGGTCCGCTTTGGTTTTGCCTATCTCTGAACTAGCTCAGCTCACTGCTGGATACTGATTGCATACAATGCTAGCCGCATGCTGGAATTGATAGAAATCATGAGGGAAAAGAAGACAATATATTGGGACAAATCCATAATCGCTGACAGAACGATTCTGGTATATAAGTCTGACATCGTGGTAGATCGGGTACAGTCGTCTGCATGTCGTTGATTACATCGTTTGCTTTTTGATTATAAATAAATCAAATCTTCTAAATATTAAGTCATCAATTTAAGCAAAACAAATGTTCAATTACGTTAAACTACTGCAAAAACCATATAAAAATTTACAGTATTAACAAATAAAAAGCTCGGTAGGACACATACGCTAGTAAGTACATTTTTAAATTACTCACTCTGTTACCAATAAAGCAATTATTATTATAACAAAAAGGATAATGAACTAGCTTCGCCACGAAACGATTAAAATTGTAACACGTATTGTAAACAGCTCTTTAGTGTAATTAGTTTTAATACGATTTCTCCGTAATTAGTGTTAATTTTTTAGCGACAGTGTGAACGCTCTCCAACAATTACTGCAGGGAGGTAATTATATATTCGGAACTGACATAATTACGACGGTATTTTATATAGCTATCTCTTAGCTGCTTATTGAAATAATTATACGAATGTATAGATTCGTTAAATATATATCCAGTTAATTTTTATTTGTAGAAGTAAGTGAAACCATTCAGTTAATAATACTAAAATTATGGAAACGTTTATGTATAAATCGAATGGCTTATTGTAGTGACCATCGCTTGAAGTTGTCATATCAATATACTAGGATTTATCTTTATATAATAATTACGCTTTAAGCGTCATACCGTAACCGTAACCGTAACAGCCTGTGAATGTCCCACTGCTGCGCTAAAGGCCTCCTCTCCTCTTTTTGAGGAGAAGGTTGCCTCTTTTTGAGAGAAGGTTGAAGCCGAGATGGCCCTGTGGTAAGAACGCGTGAATCTTAACCGATGATCGTGGGTTCAAACTCGGGCAAGCACCACTGAATTTTCATGTGCTTAATTTGTGATTATAATTCATCTCGTGCTTTACGGTGAAGGAAAACATCGTGAGGAAACCTGCATGTGTCTAATTTCACTGAAGTTCTGCCACATGTGAATTCTACCAACCCGCATTGGAGCAGCGTGGTGGAATAAGCTCCAAACCTTCTCCTCAAAAAAAGCGTCATACGATTGTCTTAAAACGCAAATTGCTCTTATACGATTAGTTTCATTTTTAAGCATCGGTTTCAACTGTCAATGAATAGTTTGTGGATTGTGATTGCAAGTGTGCTGGACAATTAGCTTGCTGATTACTACTACCCGATCATTAGACATTCTACTGTTAAGCAACAGTGCTTTACATTGTGACGGCGGAATGTGAAGGGTCTTGCCACACACGCTCTTATTACAAATTACCTCTTTCCAGGTCTTCGAAATTGTCATGTATATTGTCAGAGAACATATTAATTAGGTGAAAGTCGACAGACAATCAGGTGTATTTTTTTTTCTTAGAAACATTATAATTTATTAGGGATTTTTTTTAAGTTTTGTATTTGTTTTATTTTTTACTTACTTTTACTAAAATGACTATTCTCAAAGCTCTTAAAATACTTCTTTATGTATAAATTTTTGAATAATAATATCGAAATATCATAATGAATTTTCATGGACATGTTTTCTTAATTCAAACATAAGGACTATATCAAAGTACAAAAAAACTCATTAAATAAGATAAGCGAAGTTGCATGAAAACCTAACTGTGTAATCATGTTTGACTAGAAACCATTCGAATTTCTAGAATAGTCTAAAACGTACTTGTAAATCTGTTCATAGTGAATATTCCATCATTACCGTCCATCAATCAAAAGCGCCCTCTGGGTTCGGACGAGACAAGCCGTGACATGTGCCCTGTGAACTAACGACCTTGCCTTGTAACGGCGAAACAGAAACGATCCGCTGGCGAATACTGCAAGCGATTGTTGAGAAACTTATAGTGTTCTAGCTGGCTCATTATTAATTCATAGGATTCATTATATTTTATTAAGTTAAATTAATATATTAATAAAACTATGACAAATAAAAATTAAAAATAGTTACTGTACAAATCGTGACCGCGTGGTGACAAGAATGCTAGCAAATGCAACATTTCCCCTTTCAATCGCAATTTCAATTCTCTGGGCGAAAAATAAACTAAACCTCCTGTCCCAGTAGAGAAAATTATAATAACTTTATGTATGTTAAAATTGTATATACAGTAATATGTAAATATTGAAAATCGTTGTAATTTTTTTAGTATGTATATTGAGGGAAACGTGGAAACTTATACCATGTGGTTTGATGTCAAAATAAGGTATTTTAGTTTGTACGCATTTTGACTTTACTAATTCAATTCATTTTAAGTTTTTTGCAGAGATTTAATGACATAGAATTTTCTTTTAGGTTTTCTTCTTAACTATGAATGAAGCGAAGCTAAGTAGAATCCGTTTTTTTCAATATTGCTGGCTCAGTAGTTTCGTAGATATTGTATGAAACGAATACTTGCATCTTGTGTTGTATAGTTTTCTTATATACATATATATTCAGATTAAATTGCCATTTCATTTGTTGTATCAAATTATTCTACTTATATTTTATTAATTCGTCTAACAATTATACCCATAATCCTTAATCTTTTCATTGGATCATGAAAATATATATGACTACCCAATTTTACTATTTTTGTTGAGTAGAATCGGAAAAAATACAAGATGGCTACAACTGATGTACAAAACACTAAAATGGTTGAGTTTGCTGTCAAAAATCTAAGTTAGTATTCATTGAAATGCCATTAAGTTAATTCATCACATTGTAACGTGGCAATTACATTATTTATAAATAGTAGTAATTTAAGTTGCTTGACATTTTTCTTTTTTTTTAAATAATCACATTTCCACTGACGCCTTGCCCGTGTTTTGATGTATAATTTTATTCCAGAAAGTATCACAATTTAAATATAATAATTACTGACGACTATATATTTTTTGTCGAGATGGCCCAGTGGTAAGAACGCGTGAATCTTAACCGATGAACGTGGGTTCAAACCCGGGCAAGCACCTCTGAATTTTCATGTGCTTAATTTCTGTTTATAATTCATCTCGTGCTTTTCGGTGAAGGAAAACATTGTGAGGAAACCTGCATGTGTCTAATTTCATCGAAATTCTGCCACATGTGTATTCCACCAACCCGCATTGGAGCAGCGTGGTGGAATAAGCTCCGAACCTTCTCCTCAAAAAGGGAGAGGAGGCCTTAGCCCAGCAGTGGGACATTTACAGGCTGTTACTACTACTTACTATATATTTTTTATTGAACTCGATGCTTATAACAGTTTTTAGGTGTAGGTTTATTTCTTCTCATGTTATTTTTTTGTAATAACGACTTTATTGACATGAAATGTTGTGTGCTAGTTGTTTTTTTTTTTTTTTTTTTTTTATATTCGCCGGGAGGGCAAATGACTCTACTCCACCTGATGGTAAGTGGTAGTAGAGTCCAAACGCGACGACGGCCAGTACAGACGGGAAAAACGTTCTGCACTAGCCGCCTTCGCCTTGCCGGCCCGCAAGATGCCTCTTCACGCCTCGTTTGAAGGAACCCGGGTTGTAAGAGGAGGGGAACACGTGAGCTGGTAAGGAATTCCATTTTTTGGAAGTGCGACAAAGAAAGGAGTTGCCAAATTTCTTTGTACGCGATGGAATTGATGTCACAATTAGGCGGTGACATCGAGAACCAGCTCGCGTGGACTTAAGAAGGAAGGGGGAAGCAGGGATTAGAGAGAATAATTCCTCAGAGCACTCGCCGTGATACAGTCGATAGAAAGCGCTCAGTGCTGCTATCTCACGACGCAATTGTAAAGGTTCAAGGGTGTTTGTGACCTTTACGTCGCCAATAATGCGTACGGCACGTCGCTGCAACCGGTCCAAGGCCTCAAGTAGGTACTTAGCGGAGCCATCCCAAAGGTGCGAGCAATATTCCACGCAAGACCGTACCTGTGTTTTGTACAGCAGGCACAGTTGTTGAGGCGTGAAAAAGCGCCGCACCTTGTTCACAACTCCGAGTTTCCGTGAAGCTGTTTTTATAACAGCCTCGATGTAATCCCTTGGACTAAGGTCGCAGCGAACGTCAATCCCCAGCATGGCGATTTTGCTTTGCATCACCAGCGGAGTACCACAGAGGGAGGGAAGAGGGGAAAATGTTGACTTTTTCGCCGTGAGAGCGCATACCTGTGTTTTCTTGGCATTAAACTCAACAAGATTATCAGAGCCCCATTTGGCAATGAGCTCTAACGTCCTATCAAGTTCAATGACAAGATTCTCCCGCCTCTCCTCAGTTTCCGCCCGCCCAGCCACTGCGCGTCCGTGGTATCCACCATGCACTGTACTATCATCTGCATAGCAATGTATGTTCCCAAGGGAGATCATATCATTGATATGCAAAAGAAAGAGTGTGGGAGATAGCACAGATCCCTGGGGGACCCCAGCATTCACTACATAGAATTGTGAAGCGCAACCATCAACTAAAACACGAAGGCTACGCTTGTGTAGGAAGCTGGCAATCCAGGTGCATAGCTGAGCAGGCAGACCATATGCCGGTAGCTTGGAGAGAAGACTTCTGTGCCAGACCCTGTCGAAAGCCTTGGAGATATCGAGGCTGACAGCCAACGATTCTCCATGCTTGTCGATAGCTTCACCCCAGAGGTGTGTTACGTACGCTAGAAGATCACCTGTGGACCGTTTTGGTCGAAACCCGTACTGACGATCATTAATTAGACAGTGATCTTCTAGGTAATGGATCAGTTGGTTGTTTAAAATCCGTTCCATCACCTTACAAAGTACTGAGGTGATAGCTATTGGCCGATAATTTGCCGGGTCAGACCGATCCCCTTTTTTGGGAACCGCTTGCGCATTAGCTCTTCTCCAAGCCTCCGGCACACTTCCCGAAGAGATAGAAAGTTGGAACAGGCGCGTTAACACAGGAGACAGCTCCGCTGCGCACTTCTTCAGCACTATGGCTGGTATTCCATCGGGACCGCTAGCTTTCCGCACATCAAGTGATTGCAGCTCCTTACGCACATCACGTTGCCTGATTTTAATGTCAGGCATCGTATGGCCACATGCAGGTATTGTAGGTGGCAGTGCACTACAATCATCGATGACGGAATTGTCGGCAAAGAGTTTAGCCAGGATATCAGCTTGCTCTTGCGGACTGTGAGCTAGCGATCCGTCCGGATTTCTGAGCGGTGGCAGCGAAGGTTGGCAGAAATTGTTTTGCACAGACTTGGTCAGACGCCAGAAGCTACGGGAGCCCCTAGGATGCGAAACAAGGTCATGACCAATCTGTACAATGCGCTGTGCATCCGCTCTCGTGTATGCCTTTCTACAGGACTTGGAATTTTTATTATAGTTTGCTTTCAGTGAGTCAATGTTAGATGCCCCGCTAATGCAGCCGTTGATCCACTTGCGATATGCCGCCTGCTTAGCTGATACAGCATCGGCACATTCACGAGTGAACCAACGGTTACGCGTACTCCTACTGACGAGATCTGAGCTAGGAATGTAGTATTCCATTCCCAGCATGATCTCGCCAGCAACAGCAGCGGCACTAGCTGTCGGGTCATTCCCACTGAAGCAACGTTCCTTCCAAGGGACCGACGCATAGTAATCGCGCATACCGTCCCAATCCGCCGACTTATAGTGCCAAACGCGACGTTTGCATACCGCTAGTGGCGGCAGCTTGGCCTGTGGCACTCTGGTAGAAATAAGGCTGTGATCCAAGAGGAGCCTGAACCACAACCTGATATTCCACCGGGTGAGAAGTCAGCAGAAGGTCCAGTAGAGAAGGTGCTTGCCCATCAATGTCTGGGATCCTGGTGGGCTGATCAACCAGTTGGGTCAAGTCATGTGTGAGAGCAAAAGCATGAGCAGTCCTTCCAGCATGGTCAGTTTTGAGGGATTTCAACCAGGATTCGTGGTGAGCATTAAAATCCCCCAAAAACACCAATTCCGCGTTAGGAAATTGCTCTTGCGCAGCATCTGCCACCCGACTAAGATGGTCAAATAATCGGCTTGTCTCCAAGTCACCATTGTGGGATCTGTAGAGGCACACGTAGACTCGGCTCTGACGAACCAGGTCCACACGTACCACCAACATGGAGAAGGAGGGGTCCTCCAAGCAGCGCAGTCGGTGACAGCAAACATCCGTCCTGACGAACAAGCATACTCCGGCTTTCGCTTTGAAGGATTCTTCAAGCGTGTAGCCGGGATAATTAAGGTAGCTGGTATCGGCAGGACGGAGTATTTGTGTCTCCGTGAGAAACAACATTGCTGGCCGTGCTGTCTCGAGATGGTGGTGGACAGCGTTGAGGTTAGTGTGGAGTCCTCGGATGTTAGAGAACTCGACCTCAAACAGCGAGGGTATGGTGGGGGTGTGCACCGCTGTACGACCGTTATTTCTTTTTTGTTGCGCCATTTGGGAAAAATGAAGTGGAAAAGAGACGTGAAGCGAGCGATGTATTGATAGGGATGGGCAAAGTGTGGAGGCGTGTTTCCCCAAGTGGTTGCCAAAAGGAAAAATACACTGACCCTCCGGACGGAAGGGCCCCCGAACCCCCCCGGAAGTGGCCGCCGGGACCCCATCTACCGGTCACCAACCGGCACGACGGTCCACCCCGAGATTATGCGTGGCCTGGTGGGGCAGCCTCACGAGCTGGTTAGGCACGCTCGGGCCCCTGTACTATGCCACGGGCGGCCAGCGGAACAGCCGTTTCTTCGGGTCTCCCTGACTGGCAGGTCAATACAGTTTCCCCCGGCATTGGTTCAACAGCCGTCTCCAATTGGACCAACACCCATCGCGGCAATACTCGCTCGGGCTCTGGCTGTACGCTGGCTGACCTCGAAACGCGGCTGCAAGCCACTTCACGAGTTTTTCACCATGCGTACGGTGGTAACAAGCCAGGCGGATGTTAGCATCCTACCACCAGATGAGCAGATGGTCGCTCAGATATCCCTTAGTCGCCTCTTACGACACCCATGGGAAAGAGAGGGGCAGTGAAATGTATTCTTTCTCCGTCACTGCACGGAACAAAAATGCCTGATTTTATTGTTTGTATTCCACTAGAATCATCAGCTTATATGAATATAGTCTGCTTACTAAAAATATATCAATAATTTAGGTGTGAGCTGCAGAGGAAAAGGCTTAGTAACAGCAAAAAAATCTTAAAGGCTCTACCTCGTATTATTACCACAAAATGTGAGAGTAGAACTGGTTATAATTTACAAAAAAGTAATTGTTACGTAACGGGGTAATGCTGTTAGCTTTCGTATCACTTACTGCAGATATGTTTTAATCGGTGAAATTCCTTAACGCTTCTCGTATGCATTTATTTTTCCGTCAAGTTTTTTGTAATTTGGATGCTTTAATATAGACTAAAAAATATAACATTACAATTTTTCTTTTCTTTTTATTCTTCACTGCCTCGCTTTTCTAGTGGCTAGCTAATATGGCATTAGATTCAGAGTTTACTGAAGGACCCCCTCTTCAGTAAACCCTGGATCTGAGAAAAGAGCGGGAGGCTTACCGCATTGTCACTACCAGCGCCTATGGACATTTGCAACACCGAGGACTTAGACTTGGCCTTTTAGGAAAAGTTCAGATTTACTACCCATTGTTTTTTTATGTATAGAACAGAATAGATGTGTAAATAGGCTATCTATATAATAGTCACTGTAAATTCATATCATTCTTTAAATATTACCCTTGTCCCTAGACATGGAATCGAAGGTCTGTCCCTTATGCTCGACATACTCACCAGAGTAATGATACGATATATGCGTATTTGTGTGTGAATTGAAACAATTATTTATCACCTTCACAAACTAACATTAGTGCTGTTCTGTAAGAATTGACTTTGTATCTCACTAGTGAATTATAATCGACTTACGGCGATACGCTATTTTGATACGTGTATCCCTAAAATATTATAATTATTATAGTCAAAGTCGCACAACACTTTCTGACATTACACGATCGTGTTTGCGACGAGTTTCGAGTTTATTATTGCAGAATAGATCTACTAAACTTATATTGAATACAAATAAATCTACTACATTTTTTATAAAAAAAATATCTTCAGATAAATTAGATTAAAATATAATCAAAAAAGAAAAATTAAACACTTTATTAAAACAAAAGTGTCATTAAATGTTTGTGGTAAAGTGTCACGATCATGTCGCTAGCTAGCTTTGTTTATATTTGTATCAAAAGTGCAATCTTAACAAAAATAAGGTATTATGGAAAACATTCAATGTAGAAAAGGACGACTGTCCCTCTCAAGAGGTTAATAGGTACGTAAAAAAGAGACGGCGATAGAGTGCAATGTTCATTAAAGAGGGTCAGTGGGGGGTAATTTCTCCCCATCCCTCGGGCTATCCTGTGGTCGTCTTTTTAATTTGTTCATGGTTTTCAGGGGTGTGAAGGATGCTGAAAATTGTATAGGGCTATAAAAAAAAAACATATTGGATTAAAGTAAAATTTTTACTCTAAGTCTAAATGCACATGACGAAAAAACGAATTAAGGCTAGGTGCAGCTCGTTGTTAATTTCTCTGTAGAAGACCAGTGATATTTTCATATTAAATATAAATGTCCCATTACTAGAAAATAGTTTCCTCTCTTCTCACTACCATTGACACAAACAAGATCAATTAAAAACAAATGAAACACAAAGTTCAGTGATTAAAACTTAAACATAAAAGAAAAATAAATTTTAATTTTTACAATATTCTTAACAATGTATTATCTAAATTTAAGAAAATATATTTTATTCGAAATCTTAATACACATTCATTTTACCTCATATAGTTTATAAGTTACATAAACTTTTCAAGGTTATAATTTGAGTTAGCGATTCGCCTTTTTAGATAAGATTTTGTTAAAATCACGATTCATGTCCTGATCATCTCATTATTCATATTTTCCAGCGACAACCCTGCGTCCCCGAGACAGCAATGCCGGGAGGCGCGGCGTCTTATCAACGAATTAATTCTAGACTAACGAAGACCGGGGGCGGCCGCGATTAACGAAACCACCCTGTTCTGTAGACTTAAAAATGTTTCAGAGTCCCAGACGTCTATAAGGACTTCATGAAACCAGTGTCTTGAAGACATTTGTAGTTTAAAATAACTGTGCAAATAAACGATATTCTTAGTTTGATTTCCTTCTACATAATTATTTATTGTCTATTTTTACAATGTATTTATTTTTTGTAATTTTTTTAAAGATAATTTTTTTTGATAAGTGTTATGTGATCAAATTAATTAATATTTAAAATACACTGTAATCTACGTTCGCGTATTTTTATAATTCTTCATCGAAAAAACCGCCATTTTGTTCCGTCATCTCTATTAGATATCTCGATCTGTAGTCCAAGGTCCGAGCGGGTGGCATATTAAGACGAAGTTGGAAGTAAAAAAAGGCGAAAAAGAGTTTTATATTCTCTCTCGAATGGGAAGAAATAGGAGAAATCTTTCTCATTTAGCCCACCAGTGCTGACTGGGGTGCTGTTGCGAACAGTCTGTTGGCTTAGGCTCTGCGGTTTAATTACAATACAAAGTGAAGAAGTAATTAAAGAAAAAAGTGCCGTCTTTTGAGGTATTTACGAACTCGACAGAAGTTAGTGTTATTTGAGATGCAATATGGCGTCGTGAAGTGTTTGTTGTTAGCAGTGACGTCATGTGGCGTTGGAAACAGTGAAAATAGTTCCCAATAAACGGTTCAAGTTGTCAAAAGTTTGATTAAGGTTTGTTATTGATTACATTTATACTATCATAAGTTTGATGACGGTTATTACATATTCCAAAAAAATATATACATATAATAAATATATACTATTATTGCATAGTACTTTATATACTTCGTATATTTAGCAAGCGATTGGAGTTATATACTATATATTCTTGGTTTTTTAACTTGTTATTATTGTTAATTAAATGAAGTATATATTTTATTTACCTATAAATGTAGTTTAGAGGATAATTAGTTAAATAAGGCTGTCTCTTCTTTCGAATGTCAAATCATTGATGACAGAAAGAGAGAAATATTAGTTGTAAGTTATAGAATTTAATACGCTTATGTATTTATATTAATCATTAAATTGGTATTTGACAACTTCCGAGGTTTCTAAAATGGTAGCCACTTGATAAATATTTCAATAAAATATTACAGAATAAATTATTGTTTGGCGATTTGCCACAATAACATTATTAGGCCCTTAAATATTACTACATTAGATTTTGAAATACTATTTTATATATAAACAGCGCTTTTTACGCTATAAAGTAAAGTATAATATAGTACTATTCTGTACTGTACCATACTAGTACACATCTACAAGCTGCTCGTCCCAACCGATTTTGATACCTAACGTTCTATACACACAAGTATTTTATACAATTATAGCATGACATCAGGAATGCATTTGTGACGTTTATTCAGTTAGCCGGTCTCGTTTCAAATTCATCAGCGGTACTGGTAAACACTTTATACAGAGGTAGCGAAATTCGAGCTTAATCTTAGATATTCTAAGCTCACAATTTTAATACGAATCTTACATGTAGAATAATATTGAAGCTGATTTATAAAATAGTATTTTTTAATTGTATTGTTAAACACCAGCTTGTTTATTAATGACATTCTAAATGAAGTTTAAGTATGGTATATATATGAGCACTTTTTTTATAAAGTTGAGACGATCTTACCTTCTCTTTCGAAGAAGCTCATCGCGGCGGTCATTTTCAAGAAGATTAGACAATGCACAGATTATATTAAAGGTAATTAATCCAGGTATTATATCCTCACATAGATTTTTCATAGCAGTGATCGAGATTTTAAGCACAAAGATCACGGGCGGTGCAGCCCAATTATTAATTACACAACGAGGGGGTTATGCTTTATTTTATAGATTTATATAGAATGATCTCAAAACCAAGAAGGTTTTCAATAAAATTCCCCGTTGACTTCATTTATATTAATAAGTAGATATAGTTTTGCTTCTATCAACTAAGACATCGAAGAATATATTAGTGAATATAGCGAGGGCAAAGTGTAACACGTGTAATTAACGTATACTTTATCAGATTAAATATTATTAACATACTCATAACATTAATTCATAACAAATAAAATAAGTTAAGGAAAGCCAATTTTTCATTTGAGGAGAAGACTTGGAGTTTATTTCATCGCGTTACTCGGTACTCCAATGCCGGTTGGTGAATACATATATGGCATATTTTCATCCATCACATACATTATACGCGATGTTTTCCTTCACCACCAACCATAAGACGCAAATATATAAATAAGTAGTGCTTGCCCGGGTTTGAACCTATATTCTTCGGTTAAGATTTACGTATTTAACCACTGAGCTCTAGAAAAAATAACGTTTATTAGTGAAATTATAATAAGCGACTAAACATTTCGTTAAATACTTAAGTTGCTTATACTTATTGTACTCTTTATATACAAGACAAATGGCTATCCATATCGTATCTATTAAATAGTTACCGAATATAAATGAAATCTTACTCATAATAAACAAAAATGTACTCAAAATAATAATGCCGTGGCAAACTCGGTAGGGTCAAATTCTCAAAAGTATACGGGACCTTCGTTATCCCTTAAACCCACATACCGGAAAATTTCATTTCAATACCAATACGATATAAGGTTGCCAGATGTTTGATAATTTGGGAATGTAGCGAAACTTTTTGGATAAATCTTTTTAACTAATAATACTCTAGTAGAATGGAGAAATATTGAAAAAAAAGTCTTTATTAAGAGGAACAGAAAGAGAAGTTTGGATCTCATTATTAGCACAGATTGACGTTTTTAGATTTTTAATCATCTGTATTCTATATTGTAGGTTCTTTTTTTAATTTGGATAATATTGTACTAATTTAAAAAATTGGGCTATAGACAATAGACAAATGATATCCAATAGGTTCTAAAAATAAGAGCAAATCTGGCAACCCTACAGATAGCTACCATTGCAAATAGCTCTGGACCCGGCTTAATATGCATTAAGGGTATTCCCGAATTTCTACAGTAAAAATGTATGAGAGCAACCCGACCGTGATGTATAAGTGGATTATGTTTTTCCATCTCGCTTCCGTACATAGCGCTTTCCTTTTTATCGGGTACCGAATAGATTTTAGCTAAATTAAGCTGGAAACGGTTTTTTAATTTATTTTAAGTTTTAAATGTAACTGTATGGGATTTAAAATCATTTAATTCTTTTATTTCGTTAATTGTTAATAAGTAATTACTGAAAAAAACAATATTAATAATAACACATTTCTTAAATGTTTCAATTCTTGAAATGTATAAATAATGGGTTTCCATAAAGATGTCCTTGGATACATAATATTAATTAAACAAGCCCAGGTAATTTATGGTAAATTCTAGCTCAATTTATAACAACAATTATGAAGTAAATAATGTATAATTGATTGTATTAAATTGTAGTAGTAAATATAACTATCATACTGTGTAAATAAATTGGATTGGATGAAAATATGCTTTGTGATCTTTTACATATGATCTATAATGACATTTTAACGATACCTCGTCCGTTCATTGAATTTTGAAAAGGTTAATCGTTGGACGTTATCACTTGTATAGAGGGCAAAAAAATGCTTTTGTCCGTCTTTTTATCTGTGTTTTCATACGTAATACATGGTCTGTTTATGGGATAGTGTTATTTTTCAAACTTCGATTATGGTCAATAAACAAACATTATTAGCAGAATATAAAAAAAATCAATGACTAATTTAGTTCTACTCATTAGTTATTTATGCGTTTTTTTTAAATTATAATTGAGGCGTGCATTTACTCGTGCGCCATTGTAGTGTTATTCTATCGCCCCGTATCAATACTTTGTATTTCTTTCTTCTTGTATAATGGTTGAGTGAGACATTGTAATAACAGGTACAAGGGAAATAGCAATCCAAAAATGGAAATATTGAATTTATAATTAATATCAAAATGTACATGTGATGTATGTTTGTATGTGCCTGTTTTTTTGAAAACGTATGTAATACCTTTAATTATGACAACACATATAATTTCAGTTTTTTTTTTTTTTTTTTTCAGCCCTTTGCCGTCCACTGCTGGACGGAAGCCTCCCCCATAAAATTTAAGTTTTACAGTAATTTAATTTTATTGATTCTGTTGGTGTTAATACTGAATAAATAAATTAATTAATTTACTAAAGTATAATATTATTATTCAGAAAGTATTCTTATCAAATATTATATATTTGTGACAATTAATATAAAATAATAAATAAAATCAAAGCCAACTCCACAGTGGAGGGCTTTAATATTCTTTATAATAGGAGACAAAGACTATGTGATGTAAGCATATTTTTCTGCTGCGAGAGTTCGTTCTGAAATCAATACATCGGTCTAAAGATTAAAAAAAAACCATCGTTAACATTCACTCTTAATACTGAAAATAATGAAATAGACTCATATTCACATACAAGGCTAGCATTGTAGATATAGTTTAATTAAATAAAATGCTAACCGTTTTGATCAAAAACTATTTACGTCAGCTTTTAGAAGAAATTATTCTTTTATATGTGTGTATATAATGTAGGTAGTACTAGGAATGTCTTCGTAGTTAGACTTTAAATTAAAAATAAAAACTAACTGCCAATACAAGTAGTCTGCGCGTAAATCGAATAAAAAGCCAACCAGTCGCTGCAAGTAAATGAAATTTGAATGAAATAAAAGAAAATATAGCAGTATTGGATGAAATTACGTCAAATACTCAGCTCCAGCCAATAACTACGCCAAAACTAATATTCGCTCCCATCGATAAAGGAAATGCGCTTTAGAATGATAATTGTATTTTTTTGAAATTTATTTGAAATGAGTTTGAAAAATACGTAAGTAAATATTAATAAAATTTACTCAATAAATATCAAATGATGAAATAATTTTCAGATATATACATCAATTTATAGAAATATTCTTGACTTTTATATACCGGCATTTGTTTGAAAATGAGAAAAGGCAAAGAGGCATAAGGCGTGAAGAGGCATCTTGCGGGCCGGCAAGGCGAAGGCGGCTAGTGCAGAACGTTTTTTCCGTCTGTACTGGCCGTCATCGCGTTTGGACTCTACTACCACTTACCATCAGGTGTAGTAGAGTCATTTGCCCTCCCGGCGAATATAAAAAAATAAAAAATAAATAATATATTCAAATTTTAGAAAGGTTGATTCATATTAAATAAAAAATAAAATAAATTTAATAAAATTATTAATATATTCGACTTGACGGTTATATCGACCGTTGGCTTAGAAATTTAGCAAATTTACCTTTTTTTTTATTTTTTAAATCCAAGCAGCGTTGCTCATAATTGTTTTAGATTGTATTTGTAAGATGTTTCGTACTAAACCTATCTTTTTAGTTTAGCATTAAGATATAATAATATCAGATTTCCTAATAAAATAACTTGTATACATATTTCAAACAATAATAGCGAAATAAATAAAAATATCCCCATTTTCATTTTCTTCTTTATACCATTTTTTCAGCAATCGTTTCCTTATTATAAAATAGATTTGATAGCTTGCTAACATCATATATTAATACTTTATATAATAATAAATAACACATAACGCATCTGACTAAGTATAAATACCTATGTAGTTATAAGTATTACACATGTTATTTTATTTTATTTTGAATTCTATTAATTTTCTTATGTGATTAATGATCATGATACAAAAAAAAAAAATATTTTTAAATAATAATTGAAATTTAAATGTTTACAAAAGCCAAAGCTTTGAAGCTTAACCGAGTAAATAAGTCTTTGTTACCTGTTGCTTGGATTTGGTCAGCGGTCAAGTTATTTTAGGCAAAGCTAAGCTTGCCACGATTTTTTATACTAAAGAAGGATATTTGAAAGTTGTATAATTACAGGTATTTATAAGTTAGTTAGCACACAGATTAAATTGATTGTAATGATTAGGAATTATTAAACATAAAAATTAATGATTCCAATCCGGCACGAAGGACCAAATAAAAATATATCATAATACAATAAAATTGTGCATTTAAGTATAATTGTGCATACTAAAGAAATGATAATGACTACGGTGGCTTAAAAATATGAGCATTAAAACCATAACTCTCGTTACAAGATTTAAATAGATTGTTGTTAAGTATTCTATAGAAATATTTTTAACACTTTATTAATTTATTTAAATGAAAATATATTCTTTATTCATTAATTAAGTTTATGTTCACTCGGTGGTAGGGCTTTGTGCAAGCCTATCTGGGTAGGTACCACACACTTATCAGATATTCTACCGCTAAGCAGCAATATATAGTATTGTTGCGTTTCGGTTTGAAGGGCGAGCGAGCCAGGGTAACTACAGGCAAAAGGAATATACAACTTGGTTCCCAAGGTTAGTGGCGCATTGGCGGTGTAAGGTATGTTTAATATTTCTTACATCGCCAATGTCTGTCTGATGGTGACCACTTAACATCAAATGGCCCGTTTTCCCGTTCGCCTGCCAATACCATAAATAAATAATGTAGGTTCCATCGGGAAGAACTTGTAATAAACTTAGAGGTAGTTCTTTCTGAAACGAAATTCAAACATAACTATGTATATATATTATGTATTATTGAAAGTTAGATAGCTGTCAGAAATAGTAAGCTTTATATTTTTGACTTTGTGCAGAAACTCAACAAAGTCAGTGAGATTTAATATAAGAATATATGAGAATAAAGTATGCTTAGATTTGTACGTAAATTATATATATGTGTTGATAGCAAGATAGAAATATATCTGGATTGTTTTTATTGCTGGCAACAATTCTAATCTGCGCACTGACCCTTTGACATAGTTGTACAAGAAACGGGACTGTCCGATCAAATCGGGACGACTCGTCAACATAACAGCCTTTGGCCAGTTTCTGTTATGCAAAGGTCAACAGCTCGGAATAGTTCTAACATCAAAGTCAATTACTATGTAAATATCTCTCTGGAAATGTTATCCTTATAAATAGAGTATGTTTTATTAAAGGGCTTTTATGTAATCCGTTGTTTTATTATGTATTAAATTCATATAGAATTAGAAGAAAAAAATAATTTTTGTTTATAATATCGGACTGTCATATTGGCTACCTGATGGTAAGTCACCACCACCACCACCACCACCACCACCGTCCTTAGACATTGGCGCCGTTTGATAAATTAACCATTTCTTACAATACAAATGCACTACCAACTTTACAAACTAGATGTTGTGTCCCTTGTGCATTTATTGGCTTACAACAATACAAAGTATTGCTGTTTAACGGTAGAATAGGCGATGCGTGGCACCTACTTAGACGGGCTCGCACAAAGCCCTATCAATAAATAACTACATTTAAAACTAAATCGCTCCAAAACGTTGTTCTTATACTTATTCTGATACCACGTCTGATCGTCTGTAATTATATTACGTATTACGATAATATTGATTTAGTAAACTGAATTAATACATCGTGAAGTGTATCGATAACGGATCAATAATAGCTCCAAAAACTCTAAAGTAAGATAAAAAATGTTTATATTTGTTTATTATATTTAAATAGAAATATATATTAAAACAAGAAAATGTTTAGGAATTCCATAGTATGTTGTACAAGCTCTTTGTTAGAATGTTAAGGCAATATGCCAAATCAGTGTATACCGTATAAGGCGGTATTCAATTAATGTTCCTGTCAATTACTGTAACAATAATTGACGTATTGTCCTACTGCAACAAATGCATATATTATATGTATATGTATATTTGTTGTTTACTGTATTCGTAAATTTGTATTCATTATAATGAAGGTATTTTTGGTTTAGAGAATATTTTTTCGTAAATAATACATAGTTAATAATGTGTGTAAGTGAAATTTTGAAGTAAAATAATGAGGGAATTCCACTTAGCTCGTGATCACGGTATATACAAACTCTGTTAAAACTCCAGACAAAATAAAAAAGATGATCGCTTTTAAAATTTTAACGAATGATATAAAAATTATGAATGATAGTCATAGACATGTTAATAATGTAAGTTATTTAAATTAAGCTAAAAATACAATTTAGAAATGAAATTGCCTTAAATTATTTTTAGTGTGTAAGAAAATTTACAAAAACCCGAAAATGTTATTTGTAATTTTAAGTGACACACAAATTTAACATCGAATATAGTTGTATGGCATACATTCAATGATTTATATACTCATTTTTCTAAAAGTAACTGTATTTAAAGTTAATAGACAGAACCGACTACATACTTTCGTATTAATATAATAATATATTAGGTGTCCATATAAATTTATTGGCTTAGAGAAAACGTGAAAGTATTCCCACAGCTGTGAACGCAACGAAAGTCATAATCTCATGGAGAAAGACGGGTCAATGCTATAGCTCCTTAGTCGGGCATAAAAATGAGTTATTACCATACCGAGTTAAGGAGTCAGTCAACATGCTTGACTATTTAGCGCGCGAACTGCTTACGAACTGTATTATTATTTTACTTAAGCTTCAGCAATGATTACAAAACAGAAACATAATGCTTATTCTCTATAATTTCATTTTCCTATTGTTATTCAGATTCATTTGTTTATAATTTGTAGAACAATACATATGTAAAAAAAAAACAACAATTACAAACTAAAATCTTGCTCTAATGCGGTCTTATCACGATCTCTAACAGACATTATTTGGTGAAAAATTTTTGTAAATAAGAAGGTACGGTTAAAATAAGACAATAAAAAAACTATAATAAGCATTTAATAAGTTAGGTTTTTTGGACAATTTTGGTCACAGCGGCCACTCTTAAAAGAAACTTACCAACGAATGAGATCAGGTTCAGTTCCGTGACAAGAGAAACACTGCCAACTATCAAACTCTTGTCTTCTACTGATCTCACTCAAACAGTTTTTTTATCCACGACGCGAGGTTTAGCGCTAAACAAACGAGGCAACGAACTAGATGTCATCTATCTATCCGTGTATATCAAGCAATAAATGTTTGTATGACTTGTTTGTTTTTTAAGCCGATCATCGTTTTTAAGCTGTCAGAACAATAACTATTGTGATTGCGAGCGTGTATGACAATAAGCCTACAGATAAGTACTAGTATAGACAGCTCACAATCGTTTACCGCAAAGTAATGTAAAATAAATTTATATTTCATTGTTGCTATGTAAGTTGTTTTAATACGAATTAACATACAATAGATTTTAGAATTCGACAATAACACGCGTTAGCAAATGGCCAATTAAAATATATCTGTTCGTAAAATCGTCGAATGAATTTATTTGCAATATTTAATTAAAATTCATCTGTTGTGGTGAAACTTTTTAAAATTCCGTTGTCACGTGGAGTGTCAAATAAGCCGTATACGTGCGCTTACCACTATTGTGTATCTAGTTTTGAAATCAGTATTATATTCACGTATATTGTATTGTTTTAAAGTGTAAAAATATAGCGATGACATCAGAGCGTTTAACGCTTTGCGCTTATATTAAGAATAGGCTGTTTTCGCATTCTGTTTTAAAGCTTTGACTATGTTAGATTCACCTTTCAACGGAATAAGATGTTTGTTTGTTCAAAACTATTCGGATGTAAAATTATTTTAGTCTCGCTTCTATATTTTTTGTCACTTTTATAAGTTTTCGATGTGAAACATCTATTGTGGTATCAGAGATAAGACCGACTCGTTTGCCGTGACGTCAAACGGCATGACAATCTCTTATAACGCTTCTTGCTCCGCCACCGGTCTCTACTCCCTTGCGTGGCATGAATATTATTTTAAATTATGATATATATTTATATTTATTTTATATTTTTTTATTATAAATTATTATAAATTTCAATCTTTTAATAAATCTTTCATCTGTTAAGAATACCTTAGACCTGAAAAAAAAACAATAAAAGGAACTGAACTTCAATTTCATTTTGTTATAAATAAGATAAAAGCAATTGCCTCAGTTTTAATTCTAACGATATCAGCGTCAAGGAGTTTACTTTACTAATACTAGTTACTTTTTTTATTTAACAATAGAATTTATTAAACATGTTCACTGAGTATATATATATTCTCCGTTTACATTTAACAGAGAGACATAAGCTATTAATGTAATGTACCTTTAATATCCTCAAAAACATTTTACATAATGAAAATGCTAATACGATGTTGCATTGAAAATGTTTAAAAATTCTTATAGATATTAATGCTTGCACGAGTTTTTATTATTTTATTATTATTTTCTTTTGATTGTAAGTGGGTCCTTTCGTGTATACTGAATACTCAATCAATTCATTGAAAAACTTTTAAAATATAACATTAACTAATGTTATATTTTAAAACACTTAATTTGTACGGTCTTTTAAAGTGTATAGCGGACGACATCGTGGTATATAACTAAACTGCTACCATTGCTCTCGTATATTTCCCCCGAGTGATTGTGTCAAGGAATATAAAGAAATATCTTTCTGAGCGCGTTCACTAGAATTTCTTTTATACGTTGTTCAATATGCCTTGATACTTTTCAACAATTTCTCATAAAAACTTTACACGTAGAATATTATTTGTAGTTCATGTACCTTATGTAAATAAAAAGTTTTTAAATTAATATTTAACATCTTAATCAAAAGTATGATGACGAAGAATAAAACTTTAGACTTCATCATTTCTTTCCTTAACATTAATAAATTTTGTGTATCCTGTATTCTGGATTGTAAGTATAACTGCATATAAAAGTTGTTTTTAAGTTAGTGTTAGTAACATCATGTACATATGATAACAGTTAATAATATTAATGATCCATAACAGATCGAAACACAGTAAATAAAATACTTGGCATAAAGCCAACACGTGTAGTGAAGTATTTTCAGCTTCATATTACAAAACAAACTTTATTTTGGACATACAATGTTGCTAGACACGTAGATTATATTCATAGAATTGGAAAATAATTTATTTTATCAATAATAAATAATTTGGAAACGACTTAACTTAAATGATCAAGACGAGTAAAGTTGCGCGTTAGAAAAAATAAGCATTTCAGCTGAGCCAAGACGTATAAGTAGGATTTGGCGCTTGGAAATCCTTAGAAAGGGAGCATAAATGTGCCAGAAAAAGACAGAGGATATTGAGTAAATGAAATAATATATATGTACATAACTGAGCTACGTATATAAATTGAACATTAAATAAGAGTAACAAAAAAGATAGGCGAGACTTATTCGTGTGAGCGAGATGAAAATTGAACTTCGGAAAACATAAGCGATCATGAATATAAATGTACTTTCCTGTGGCGGTCATTGGATTTGTTTTATTTATATTTGTTTAGAATAATTTAAGTGGATGTGCTTGCTTCACTTTTTACTATAGACGTTTGGAACGGCTTTCTTTTGGATTGGTAGTTTGTACATTTGCAGACACCTTATTAGTTTACAAAGCTGTGTTAGACAACTATTTAATGTGGTATTTTAACAAGTGTGTTTGATTTCTTTTTCTGTCCATTTTAATATTTAAACATTTGTTCGTTTATCATAAGCCTTTTCACGGTAAAGTGAAATATTACCTAATGGATTTCTTTCTTTTTGTCTATGGAATGCCATCGCATGGGACGGTGTACTCGGACACTTTTTTTAAGTACCGACCACTTCTCAGTTATTATTGAAGAACCTTGGGAAAAAATATTTAACATCTTTCTTCCCAAGGTTGGTGGCGCATGACGATGTATTAAACATCCCTTGGTTAATATTTCATACAATGACAACAGTTGTCGGCGAAAAATTCAGAGAAAGAAAAATAATATTATATACAAATTTTGCTTAAAAAGTAATTTTTGCTTTATAAAAAAATATGTGTTTTTTATTGTTATTAAAAGATAAAGTATAATTGTGTTTTTGCAATTTTATCTTTAATCTTATGTTATGTGCCTTTTTCATTATAATCATGTTTAATTTCATTCTAGTAAAATTTAAGAATTGAAATTCAGCAACACACGAAACACTGCTTTCGCTCTTTCTGTCATTATTGATTTGACATTCGAAAGAAAAAGACACAGCATTGTTTAACTAATGACTCGCTAAGCAACTTTTTTAAGTAAGACCATTAGATTCTGTGTTCTCAGTGTCAGGCAGATACGATATTTTATTGTATATTTGTTAGTTAAGACTTCGCTATACATATTTTAACTAAGCTGCTACAAGGATATTAAATTAAAACCATCCTAACTTACTATCACGTTTTTGTTGCTCGTTAAGAATGTATTGCGAATAATTTAATGCATTGTTAAACCTGTCCGTGTCAATTTGTAACTGTTGAATTCCATACCTTATTTTCCCAAATCACGCTATAACACAAAGGAACGCTATAACGCAGGTCGGTCGCAGATAATATTTATTAAGATATAAATTCAAAAGTCTTATGAATAAAACTGTTTTTGATAAATGTAATAAGGTTGTTAATAGAAATAGTTTTATAAAAGATAAGTTTGTTCTTAAATAATATTGTTTTTTTTTTTATATTGGTAATGTGATTTGTTTTTTGTTCAATTAAATGAATAACTATCACGTATTAAATTGTTTCAAAATCGCGCATATTTTTTTTTTATTTCATTAAATTATTATACATAATTACTTATGCCGTAATGAAATCGTTGTTTATATAATGTCAATATAATTTATCAAGTCGTTCGAAAGTAATCGAGTAACATTCGAATATCCGCATTTATGTAATTAACAAGATTATATATAGTATAGTAACAGCCTGTAAATGTCCCACTGCTGGGCTAAGGCCTCCTCTCCCTATTTGAGGAGAAGGTTTGGAGCTTATTCCACCACGCTGCTCCAATGCGGGTTGGTGGAATACACATGTGGCAGAATTTCGATGAAATTAGACACATGCAGGTTTCCTCACGATGTTTTCCTTCACCGAAAAGCACGAGATGAATTATAAACAGAAATTAAGCACATGAAAATTCAGAGGTGCTTGCCCGGGTTTGAACCCACGTTCATCGGTTAAGATTCACGCGTTCTTACCACTGGGCCATCTCGACTTAGATTATATTTCATAAAAATATTAATACATAGTTTTTTCATGGTAATTATAATAATATCGACTTTGAATTCGGTATTTTTAATATAACCAATATTTTAGGTGATATGTTGTATTTTATTTACATAATTTTTTTTTATTATACCTACCAGTAATATTACTAGGAAACAGAGAGAATTATGTCGAACGAGAACTATGAAATGCCATTTAGACATGCTTATCATAAAGCTAAAGCTATCTTATGCTTATCATAAAAGCTATATTTTTCATATAAAAAGAAAAACGAAAGAAAAGTATATATATATAATAATAATAATAATAATAATATCCTGGGACATTTTTCACACACGGCCATCTGATCCCAAATTAAGCTTGTACAAAGCTTGTGCTATGGAAACCAGACAACTGATATACTACATATACTACTTTTTTTTGTAAATACATACTTATATAGATAATTACACCCAGACTCAGGACAAACATTCATGTTCATGCACACAAATGTCTGTCCTGGGTGGGAATCGAACCCACAACCTTCGGCGTGAAAGGCAAGTGTTCTACCAACCACGCCAACCGGCTTGTCAATACGTCAATAAGGCGTCGTATACTATGTTATGTAGTCATATATATTACAACCACATGCATAGTTACTTTACATATTTAAAATAGTATATATACTTTCAATGTCAACAAATATAACTTTTTACTCGATGACGCTGACCTTAAAATAACTTTAGTAACATAAAGAAAATAATGTTTTATTTAAAAAGATAGAACGATAAAATGCATTTTTTATGGTACATTTCTACCGAATCACAGTATTCTTAGACATTAAAGTTTTTGCAGGAGCCTTGGAGCTCAATAAAGTGTTGAATTTACAGCTGTCATGTAAATAAAGAGTGTCGGGTAAGAACAAAAGACGTACGGTGCGACGGCCGTTAATAAAAAGTTTTACACAAAGTTTTGCAATATTGCGATAGAGCCTTCACTCGTACAAGGGAGGAACGTCGAGATTTTTATACTAGATAATGTTTAAGAATTGCCACAATTGATCGCGTTTTACGCTGTACACTTAAATGGGCTTATGTTTTGCTAAATATTTGTAAATTACGGTACCATTTTCTGATTATTTTAGCAACAGCTTTTTATAAGTAAGAGATAAATTCGTTTATCTAATATTCCAAATTCAATTTTGTGCAACGTGTGACGCAAAGAGTTTCATTTCTATAACGTTTATAGAACTAAAATAATATTATTATTCGTTTGTTTGTTTTTTTTTTACATATTTTCTTTAATTTAGAAAAGTTATCAATATAAATGTAGTAGTTATTTTTTTTAAAAATTAATAATTTTTTATTTCAAAAATCGAATTATTATAGCAGTCGTTCCATAGGTGAAAAAATATTGAAACTTGCCAATAGGAATCTTATACGCTCACATATCTTATCCACGCATCCCCCAACTCTTTCCACTGTTACCCCCATTTTACCCATTTTTCCGAACACGTATTCGCCAATAGTAACGTGTGGGAGGCGGAGCTTGCCTTATTGCAAATTCTTTCCCTTAGATATCGGATTCTTTGCACTTTATCTCGTGTTGGTTCACTTCATCTGCTAGTGGGTACAATTGAGCTAATTTGAATTTTCCCCTTTTCACTGGTAACAATGTTACTTGATTTTTTTTAAGATCCTTCAATACCTTTAGATTTATAACTGGAATGTAATTTTTTAAATTTAGTTTAATTAAAATCTTCTTATTTATTCATAGGAAGGGCTTTGTGCCAGCCCATCAGGGTGGGTACCACGCACTCATCAGATATTATAACAGCAATATTTAGCATTGTTGTGTTTCGGTTTCAAGGGCGAGTGAGCCAGTGAAACTTCAGGCACAAGGGACATAACATTTTAGTTACCAAGGTTGGTGACGCATTCGCGATATAAGGAATGGTAAAAAAAATTCACATCGCCAATGTCTTTGGGCGGTGGTGACCTCTTACCAGCAGGTGGTCCATATGCCAGTTAGCGTATCTATTTCAATTTTCCTTTAATTATGTTGTCGGTTTGTTTAATTGACTTAATTAATAGTAACTATTATCGATATTTAAAACATACCAATCTACATATATTTCTAAATAGACTGAATGTTAATAGAAATAACATGTCAAAATTCATGTTATTAGTTTTAACGCTTAATTTTTGTTTTATCACGAAATAATTGTTATTTTCATTATAATGTATCCTACCAACAAACAAAAATATAGCAATAAAGAGTAAATAATAATATAATATTAAAAAATATTGGTATTTAAACCTATTTACTTCATTACTTAAGTAGTGATAATATATCAGACAAAAATGCCATACAAATGTCTCCCTTGGTATTTAAAGTGTATCGGCCTTACTTATAAACGTTGTTAAGCGGCATATTAGTTAAATACTGATTTCTTCCTTTCTGTCACAATTTATTTAATATTCGAAAAAAGATACATAATTATTTAACTAATAAAATAAGTTCGTATGTTTTTAATTAATCGTCCTTATACAAAGAACTAGTGTATAAGAGGACATTGAAGGATAGTCTGGTATGTTAGAGTAGCTTTTATTTCTATTATTTGAATATTTAATGGAAAAATTCATTAAAAATCTACAGTCGTCTACATAGTAAGTGTAATTTATTTTGGTCCTTCGATACAGGATACTATATTAAGTGGCGTATGAATGTAGGGCGAAATCAAATTAACATTAAAATTATAATTGAAAAAAAAAAATCCGTTCCATGCATCATCTTGTTCGAAGTCGGTTGAAGTCTGACGTCAGATTAAAGGCTCCTTTGTCCCGTTATTTATCTTCAGATAGCCCCGTGTATGAGATAAACACCCTGCCTCCCGGGTTATGAGAAATTCTTTCTTTGACGCCAAACAAATTGATTGTAGACACGGGAACTTTATGTAAGAGAATATTGCTTTTGAATATAATCACTGTGCCTCGGTTTTAAGGCTCAAGGAATAAGGTTTAAAATTATATCATTATATTTTTGTGGAAAATGTATTGTTTGAAATTTTATCGTTTATTTTACGTGTATTTCGATATTAGTTAGTCGACTTGTAAAATGTTCTTAGTACCTAAATGATATGCGAACAAATTACTTATTAATATGTAGTCTTTTAGCTTTTATACCATAAAAAACTACTTCTAAATCGAGTATAATATAAATTTAAGATGTCCCACTAAGTCTTTTTATGAGGCAAATGGATAAACATGTAGAAGATATTTATCTTATTCGCACACGAGATTAATATATATTGTAAATACAGTATTAAGAAAATTTGTGCTCGCTATTCCGTTACACTTCTCTTTCTTATTATAAATAAGTATAAATTAAAAAAATGTTGACTGCCTCGTTAGTCTGGTGGCTATAAGGCCGCAGTTCCCGAGATCATGGGCTCAAGCCCCAGGTCGGGTAGATAAAGAGTTTTTTGGTTGTTCACCCCGGAGTCTGGAAGTTGGACATAAATTTGTGTTTACTCATACACTTGTGCACTATAATATGCCCCGCGCAGTTGGCTAATCTCTCCTGAGATTGGCCGCCGTGGCCGATATCGGTCAGAGCGATATCTTCATCAATAAAATAAATCTAATACTAGATATTTTTTGTATTACAAAATATTTTATTGTTATGCATGTATTGTTTATTTACAATATTTGAATAAAATAACCTATGTTACTTACAAAAATTATAATTCATGAATGCCGTTTCCATGATATTTTCTGTTCTGAGGTCGTTAAGATCAGTTATACCAACAAATACTAATAAAGCACTTCATTAAGGAACTATAAACTGCGATATTTGTGGATATTTAGCTAGGTGTTTAGAGTTCCGCAGAAAATCGAAGGAATATAAAAAAAATATTATTAATAAATTGATATTAGACTAGCCGAGATGGCTCATTGGTAAGAACGCGTAAATCTTAACTGATGATCGAGGGTTCAAACACGGGCAAGCATCCACTGAATTTTCATGTGCTTAATTTGTGATTATAATTCATCTCGTGCTTTACGGTGAAGGAAAACATCCTGAGGAAACCTGCATGTATCTTATTTTACTGCAATTTTGCCACATGTGTATTCCACCAATCCGCATTGGAGCAGCGTGATGGATTAAGCTCCAAACCTTCTCCTCAAAGGCGGAGAGGAGGCCTTAGCTCAGCAGTGGGATATTCACAGGCTGTTACGATTATATTATAGAATTTAAAAAATATTTCTTAATATAAACTTAACCTGAATATAATCATAAATTTTTACATATAATATAATTATAGTTAATAAAATTTGGAAAACTTAAATATCAATAAAATCACATGTCACACTCACAATATGGAGATTTAAAAAAAATAGTATGTTTCATTTTTAACAATTAGAAAATGAAAATAATCTATTTTAGTAGTTTACTTTATAAAATTTGAAGAATATAATTAATATATAAATGAATTTGAAAAGAAGAAGTTCTGGACTCAGTGTCACTTAGATAGATTCGAACTCGTTACTACTGGGGAGGTCAACATGTAATATCCACCTAGTCGGCTGTTTCTTTGGTTCAGCTAGTTTATAAAGCCGCAGATCCAGAGGTCATCAGTTCAAGAGCCAAGTCGGACCAAGAAATTTTCCGGAGCAACCCGGAGTTTGGAAATTGGCCGTATTTGCAATACCGTGCCTCGGAAAGCACGTAAAGTGGTTAGTCCTGCTACTGAACTCTTTCCGATCGTGTCGGATTTGCCGTCGTACGGATTATGAGAGTATATTTGTGTTTGTTCAAACACTTGTACGTTATGATATGTCCTGCACAGTTGGCTAAACTCCATTGAAAATGCCCACCGCTTAATATCCTAATATTAGGAAGACAAAACCATCCACTTGAGCTGCTTCTAAGAATGGAATAAAATATTCAATTTATAAAGTTGAGTTTATTTTAAATGAAAGCCTTTATTTTTTATTGTATCGATGATGTCAAAAGGTATTAAATTTTATTAACCTTAAGTAAACAACATAACCAAAACACTTTATAGTTTAAAGTATAATTATTATTTTAACAAGATATGCGTTTGTCTATAGAGTATAATTTAATAACATTACGAATTAAAATAGTATACGGAACCGTTATCAGCATGTCTTATCGTTTTTAAACCTTTACCAGTTATGGAAAAAACTGGTAGCCATCAACATCCGCCACAGGCGCATACTAATGATGTTAATGATATCTGCTCATTAACGGGACGATGGCTCGGTACATCCAACTGTCGGACTACTAGCTTTTTATGATGTCCTAGTCATTTCCAATAAACAACGTAAGTACATTTGAACATGTTTTTAAATATTTTTACAAAGAATGATGAAGTGTTTAATTTGAATTTAAAAAAAAAAAATTACGTTTAATAACTTATATTCTATCCATTTTAATTCATACTTCTACATACATTTCAATACTTTAAATGTAAGAAAACCTTTTTTATATTTCATAAAATATATTACAAGCTAAGAATGGCATATGAATTGATGAATACAAATTGTTAAACTAGTATAAAGTAAAATATTACTATTACATTATAAGGTTATTACAAGCACAGAGATGAATAATTACCAAGAGCTGGATTCCAATATATACTAAAATACAAAGGTCAAGACTAAAGAGAGTGTGTTTGTTTAAATGCCCTAATATCAAGATTTGTGAGTCCGCTTTGAAAAAAATTAGCTGAATTCGATAGATCATATATTGAGGTTACCTATGTAGTATTTAACTTAAACTATATAAGATCACTATGTTAGCCGTTTAAAGCCGCGCGGATCAGCTAGTATCCAATAACATTCCAACTGTGTGCATATATTGTCGACCAATACAATTTACGATTACAAATTATAATTATTAAAATTACATCTTCAACCCAAAAGGTATCTACTATTGTATTTTATATAAAAGAAAATATATAATTAAAACGTACGGAACCGAATTAGACGTTGTGCAGAGACGCGTTGATTGTTAATCAGGGATAGCATGCCGACACGAATTCGCACTGCCAACTGGCCATTGAATACGTGGTACACCATGGTTTATGGTGTGACACCATAGCCATTCAGATTAGCTACCGTATCTGAACGGTATACGTGATGGGATAATCATTATTATGTATCCTTTTAATTCAATCGTGTTCTATACATATTGATTCGTTTAAGAAGGCCGACCCTAAATAATAGTCGCTTCGTTCTGTAAATAACATCATCGATAGAATTAGGATACATTATTAACATATTAATTAACATATGCTTATCTACTAAATATATGTTAAGCCCGTTGCTTAACATGGAATAGTTTCAATTAAATATACCTATTAAAAATATATTATTGAATACATTTAAACTAAAGCATTTAGATAACGCTATACATACATATTTATATTACCCATGTTATTTAGTTATAAAAATCATTTCGTTTCCGATAGTACAATTATAAAAATAGAACGTCCCTTCTTATATCGTTTAGTAATGTAATAAGTATTTATTAATTATATACTTTTGTATATATATAAAGTTAAAGATTTTTATTACAATAAATATATATTTTTATATAAGGCCATCAACACAGCAGATGTAGATAAATGTATAAACAATTTCTGTACTAGCTTAAGGTTCATTATGTCGTATGATGAAATTATAAATAATTAATTATCAATTAAAGTTATTCATGAGAATTTTTGTATATTTAATAATAAAGTAAGATATAATATTAACCTGTGTTCGCATACAAACAATGCAATTCATATAATTATGACACTAAAATTATTTTAAATGTAAGATTTTAAATTCTTGTATGAAATAGAAAAAAAAATCGTACCCAATAAAATTTATTAAGAAATATTTATTAAGTTGCAACTAAGTTATTATGTATTCATTGTTTTGCGTTTCTCAAAAAAAAATTAATTATATAAATGAAAAAAGGCTTATTGTGTTCTTCAAAGATGATTTATAACTTTCCAGTTTTTCTTTATAGAGTTCATATTTCGAAGGTGACACAGCGCATGTTTAAATAGTTATAAAGCGAAGATTATTTTCTTTTTGTAAAAGTGTATTTGAATAAAGAATACTTTGACTTTTTAAAAATAAATATAACCAGCCAGCGAGTCCATTTAGGCTGTTTGGTTAACAATTCTCAATAAAAAAAAAAACTAAAATTGTTATAACTGTGAATTGGAAATAATTTGAGTATCTAATAACTAGAATAATAAAATGATTTCAATTGTAATAGAAACAAATTGTGTTCTAATATGTATGTGTGCCCAATTGTCTGCTATTGTTATTTCGTTACGGCAGAAAGACGTATTTGTTTCATCACAATATAACACCGTGTATAATTGGTGATGGTGATCAAGATGATTCATCATAAACCGTCAAATGTGGCTCGCATTGAAGCACGTATTATATTAATAATTTGCTCATCTAACTGTTTGCTTAACGATCAGAGAGAAATTAAGGTGACGGGTTGTAGCGACGGCAAAAAAGCTTGAATCTTTTATATCTCAACATACCGAATAGAAGTTATAAGAACATCTATTTTTAATCATACTAAAATTATCTTCAATATTAATTATATTCTAAATAAATTATATAGAAATATTCAAATACTGTTTTTTTTACATTTGTCGTATTATATGTAAATGAATACTACTATTTTATGTTGCATTGATCATTTGAAATATAAAATGAATAATATTATTAAAAACACATCAAGTATTATAATTTATACGTTGTATTCTGACGGTACCTAAGTTGAAACTCAACATCTCGACGTGAGTGTTGACCATTCCTACAATATATTTGCGTTCTCCTTAGCTACCGCATTCCGCCCGAAGCAAATATTGTAAGAGCCTTTGCCTTTCCACACAACCGGTTTTTTGCTGTCCGTACACGCTTGAGGGATAAACGAAATTATACGAGTGGAGTCAATAATGGCGTCCACTTGTGAGTTTTAAGTCAAGATGGATAAAAGTGGTAACTGACTAGTTTGGTTTTAGCCATAAATGGTTTTAGAAAGCAACTACATACGCAAATATTAATGTGAATAACGACATATTTGTCTAAAACAATTTATATATACTTAATTAATTTATATATAACAAACAGTTCACATTTCGACATGTTAAAAAGTCAATGTCAAAACTGTGGCAATTGATTAACCATGACCTACCCTAAAATCGATACCCCAAATATCTAATTACTTTGGGCGTAAAAGAGCACCCCAGTATTGATTATAAACGACCTTGGCTAAAAAAATTAAGTCAAAGGCCGACCCAATTTTTCCGAGTTTCCCCCATTGCCAAGTTTACATTAAAGAAACCGAGCTACCCATTAAGTTGGAAATAAAACGTAGTTGAGAAAAAGCTCTGTAATGAGACAGAGTCCGGGCGTTTAAGAAATGTGCCGGGATTGATATGCTTTGATCGTTGCCGCGACTTATATAAATTTATATTTTCTAGACTAAATTAAATTGTAAGTATCTTTGACTATAATCATGTTATTTTAAAAATGTGTACTTAATTTTTAAATACTTGAAATACTTTTTCTGAAAAATATATTTGATTGAAACTGTGAAAAAAGAATGAATTAAAATACTATTATTTTAAATGTCTTAAATTTTATATTAATTAATAAAAATTGACAACTGAGAACTAAAAACAATTTTTAACATCTTAATATTCAATAAGTTTCTTTTCGAAGTATGGAGTCGATACGACTGCAGTATAATTAATAAAAAAGAATTAAAAAGGAGTTCGAATCAACGGTCGCGTGCCCTAGAGGCCAATGTCCTTTAGACAAGATCGCCCCCTCGCTGCTCTGTCTCACTCTAATTAAGCATTTAATCCGAGAGCTTGTCTCTTTCCGCCCGAGGGATGCTAATATCATGTTACTTAATACCCTGCTGGGCTCTTCGTATAATAATTTTCGGAATACTTCAACTCCACTGTAATTCGTCGGGACGATTTTTTTGAGGCAAATCTTGTAGTCGGTATTCAAACAGTTTAAACAACTTAGACGTTCAGACTCATCCAAGTTTTTCGTTATCCTGCCCTTGATTGGGATCGTAATATGTTTTTAATGCATAAACATTGATGTACGAGAAACGGGTATCCGATGTCATGAGTTAGCAATAAAAGTTAGGCATGTCGAAAAATATCGCTTAGTAGTACACGCCCGCCCCTTAATATTTTCCACGCGGGCGCACCCGACGCGCCGTATCGGAGAATTCCCATCTGAATATTTTCCTTTCTCATTGTCGTTATCTGAAAAATATGTTTTTCGTACAGTCCGTGCAGTGCGGGGGGAAGAACCACGGCGCTTCAATAACGACATAACAGCCTTGCGAATAAAAAATGCGTTTTAAGACGTGCTACTATTTATTCTAAAGTTCAGATTCTTTGCTTTTGCGACGTCAACGTTCTGCTCCGGGAGGCTAAAGAAAAATAGTACATTGACCTTCGATTGAATTTGATTTTTATGCTCTAAATTTAGAGTTCAGTTTAGCTTAATCGTCGGTTGGGTGGCGGGTGAGTATGGTAACCGGAAGCCCGTGGGGGAGGAGGTGGCGAAATGGACGGAAGAGAAGAGAAGGCAAATAACTTCGCCCTTTTATACACATGTACACGTACAGGTATATTACTGAGGGCGTACAAAAATTCAGCGCTCTCGAGTTTCACAATGAAACGTTGAGTATTTTTATCATTTGTAGTCATAAAATCTGTCGTCTAAAGAGGCTCGTACGAATGTTTTCGCGTACACGAACTATGTGGAATATGACAAGGCTGTGGCTCGCTCTGATGGGTCATTTTATACACTTTACTTTTTCTTAATTCCATGTTATTTAGACCGGTGACTTTTAAAATTCCGACCGCTTTGAAGATTTAAGTTATTCTTGCTATTTTAATGCTTATGCTAACTACTGGAATTGCAAAAAATACCTGTTTAATTTAATTTACGAATAGATACGGTTATTTCAATGTTATATACATTAAAACATATAATTTAAAACATTACCTTATTCGGGATAACATAAAACTAAATGAAAAGTCGTTAGTAAGCCATTCGTGTATATTCCAACATGAAATGTGTGAACTGAAATTGTTTTCTTTGTTTTATTATTTGTTCATAACAACAAAAAATAAAAACGATAAAATTCAGCCATAAATACCTTTCTAAAATATCGCGATTAATAATTTATCAACGATGTTGATTATAAATAAAAATAAAAAACACAATACTCGAGCAACAAATTTCTCGCGATTAAACGGTCATAAAATAAAGAGCTTCGCATGTAACTGAGTAATTTGTTAAGTGTTTCGACTCGAACCAATTTGCCTTTAAAAGCCCGCGAAACCGCTCTTAAAAAAACCGTTTTATCGTCCATAAATCTCTTACAAGTAAACAATTATCGAAGCAGGTAGCAATGTATTAAATTGGAAATTAAATCCTTGCTTAATATCGCGTAATCCCTTTGTGGCTCAGCAAATTCTTTGCGAAGTCGGAAATCAAAGCACGAAATAGCGAAAGTTGGTGGCCTTTGAGGAGTCCCGTTATTATTTTCTCGAGAACCTCTTTTATATAAAAGAACGCTTCAGATGGCGAGGGTGGTAAAGGGAAAAATATGACGAAGTTGTGTTATAGGCGTCCCTTACTTTTTTATGTTTTAGAACGGGATAGGAGAGGGTTAGTCGAGTGGCTTTCGAGTCGAGAGGCTATACGCTGGTTCTCGTTACGTCATGCCTCCGGGCCTCGTGTGGGAGAAATTTCGACAAGTATTTTATGAAAAATGTAACCGTCTTTACGACAATGCTTGAAGCTTTTTATGTAATGCAACTGTTTCCAACAATAATGAGATGAAAGTTGCCACCGCTTGTTACGGAGAACTGGGCCCACGTGTTCTCAGAAATAGCTTGTAGGTGGCTAAGTGATGTTAATACTCTTCTAATTTGTGTGACTTTGCTGTGCAGGGAATGTGTGCTTGTGCATTAAAATAGCCTGGATTAATTATTAAATGATTAACGCTAACATCGTTTAACATAAGAAAGTATTCGGCAAAGTATAAAAAAAATACAAAAAAATCTATGAAATTGTATAAATATATAAATGTATAGAAATTTAGCAATAAAAGTATTGCCATAAGAATTTAATTGAAAAAAAAAAACAAAACGAGATCACGTTGGAAACTCGAAAATGTAATCGTACATACTGCGTTCATATTTGACTTCGGTTTATATAATGTGATTGATTCATTGTTTTATACGTCACTGCAGATACTGATTTAAAATAAAATTGAAATGTACGATAAACATGTAGCTTATAATAAATACGTAGCTCAAGGATTTTTATTTTAAACGGTACATTAGGTAAATATGAAGATACGAATAGAAGTAAAAAAATCTGTTTGACGTGTGGGAGCAATAACAGCAATAATAAACTCCGGAAGAACCGACATTTTCCCTCACGGAATTATAATAACTGGATGAGACAAAGAATGCATTTATTAAATAGTACAACCATAAATAATGTTCGAATATTCAGTTTAACAAGCTTATATTTGCTTGTAAGGTAAAACTATGCCACTAAATAAAGACTAATTTGAATATAAGTTTAATTATATATTATTATAGTGTTTCGAAGTTAGTTGTAGTTTTTTTTCACTCTTTTCGTAGACTAATTAGAATTTATATTGAATATATTATAATAATTTTGTATTTTATCGACATATTACTCAATTATAGCTTCTGTTAATGATTTAACTGTAACTGCATTTATGCATTACAGGAGCTATAGTTATTTAGAGTATAGAACACATGGACCTTGATTGTGGTCGCGTATTCAAATATAACAAAGTTTTTGTTTCTTATAACAAAGTTTTTGTTTCTTATAAGAAAGAAAAACTGGCATGTGTGGCATATGTTATGGCCAAGAATATAACGTGCATATTTAAAAAGTGAAAGTTTACAATTTCAATTTTAGAATGTTTTATGCTATTGTTTTTTTTTATTGATAATATAAATAATGATATGCTCGACAAATGTTTTTTTTACTATTAGTTTATCGTTTTATTCCTTAAAATATTAGGTACTACAAATTGCCTTATTTATTTTAATACGAGTATAATATTCAGGTCTAGAAGTTTATATCAACGCTTTTCCTCTCAGAATATTATTCGCGCGTCTCCCTCATTACGAAGCAAATCATTACTTGGTGAAATCGTATGGAATCGCGGAGGGATTGTTATGACGTGCGTTTAAAGATGAACTTTAAGTCAAACCAGTAAAAATCATTTTAGTTTGTTTCGATTTCGCATTATAGTACGCCATGACATGTCATCCATGGGCGTATGAAAAAAATGGAAATATTGAGAAATGAAATCACTTCGATACCTCTGGGGTTTTTATTATAGCTTGAAATGGTTTTGCTTTTATAATTTGCTTGGTGATATTACATTACATGAAATAAATATTAAATGATAATAGATTTTTAGTATTACAAGTACTCGCGGAAGCGCGTAAGCTTTGCCTCCTAAAGTAGATTATTGCATTCATGCAGTTAGGTAGTATAACTTAAAGTAACAGTTGCTACCCCACAGTTGGGCGCAGACCTTTACAGCTATTCAGTAAAAACAAACTTGAGACTCATAAATCGGTCGTGAAACGTCCAAAAGTTATTGCGACATTGACCATAATAATTAAAACATTTGAAGATACACGCATCAAAATAGTATATTACCATAAGTCGATTTTCAAGATTTTATGGATGAGTAATGAAGTGAGTTCTTACAGAATAGTATTACTTATCTTTATGTAGGTGAGATGAAGTACTTCTATGCATAGTGCGTATTCTTCTGACACATGTAGGTGTTCTCACCATGCGCCCTTTCCTGCCAAGCATGAAAACAGCTAACACTAAAAAACATAATGTGTTTTGTCCGTATTTGAAGCCGCTAACGTCGGTTGGGAAACACGGTTTTATCCATTATACCGCTTCACATGTCAATTTAAGTAAATGTCAGTGTTGTATTTTTTTAATGCAATTCAATTATATGTGAGTGCAATTTAAGGGAACGAATAAGACGATTTTTTTAACACACACATGCAACCTATGAAACGTCTTCACCAATAGTAAATGTTGGCGAAAAATGCCATATATCTTAACCCGCCTACACACGTTCGAAGCCCCTAATGCATGATCCCTTTTTTCACATTCTTGAAACACACATGATGTACAATCTAAAACGAAGTAAATCCAAAAACTTTGGAAATGAAAATGAGCTTTATTATCAACTTATACGGATCGATTTTGAATGCGGTTCGAATGGTGTTATTCAAATACAGAAAATGGCGTCATGTGATACATTCCGTGAGATTGGTCGACACCTACATGCCTAAAGATTTTTACGATTTTCGTATATTTACGATCGTGCAAAATATTTGCTCTGAAGCGTACTTCTGCACGTTGTGAGGTATCTAGTATGCTATAAAATAATATTGATGGATATTTTAAATACATTAAAATTGAAATAAAACAGTTAGACATTTCATAATAGTTTATTAAAAAAACTTGAATTTGTGGAAATATGTCGTGTGGTTCCAACAGAATAGGAAACAGAATCTCCACCTTATCCCGTAGGTGAGCTCAAGCAGGCTAAGGTATTTGCTAAGTATGTCCTTCTATTATCGACCGTCAGTGTGACGATACATCATCATAAGCAATTCCATGGTTAGGCAAGCGAGGGGCCGCCAGTCGTAAAAATCTGATATAATTTTTTTTCTTAAAGTTTAAACACTGTATTGATGGGATGTCAAGCGAATTGTGATGATGATTCGAATTTTTTAATAAGTCCTAATTTTACCATTTTTGATCATTATCTATTATTAGAGAAGTGTTTATTTGTCTGTGTTTAGACGCATGTTTGTGTATCTTAAGGACAAATGACGTTATCGAGTACAAAGTATTTCTTACCATGTATACAAATACATAATGAAGAATTGAATATAGCTATATACATATAAGATCTATATGCTGTTCATTGTTGTAAATATAAAACGCGCATAAAATTATATGTGCACAAAGTTTTTAATATAAACAGAATCATGTATTAAACAATGATTGTATCTATTATAGCCAGTTGCGTTATGTTAACTTTAGTTTTCAACCTTCCCTAATGAAAGTAACAATTATCGCAAAAAGTATAAGTAATTAAGTATTATTTAAATTGGACTAATAGTTTGTGATTAGCGGTTTCAAATATACAAATTCTCCTGAATTATAATAATGTGTCCCTTATCATTAGATAATTGCTTATTATTTTATATCCTATTTAACGATGAAAATTATACATAATATACATTAAGATAAAGTTTATTAGTATCTAGTAGGTGTTTAAATGTGTAATTAAACCTACACGTCTTTTAATAACGATAAACAATTGAGAAACAAATTATTTGCGTATAGATTTTCAATTAAAATTATAATTTACAATAGCATTGTTTAAAAATCGAATCCATGTATGTATTGTACACAATATTAATGAAATTCCAAAAACAGACTGATATTAAACAAATTGATGTTGCAGCAACTCTTTTACTATTAAAATAAGTTCAAAGTATGAATTGGCCTTATTATTCGTGTGTAGCGAACATTATTATTAAAACCTCACAGCGAACTAAAATTTTATAGTCGCTAATAACTATGATAACCAGTGGATAGTGGATAGAGTATGTATGAGGATTAATTAACATTAAAAATGGCAACAAATTGGCTAAATGTTATTATACTAGCAGTTTATATTTTAAAATCACTAGTAATGTTTTTTTTTTGAATATTGGCTAATGACTTTTTAACCCGGTTAAGAAACATTGCTAAAAGCTTTGCTTCTATTACATTTAAAATTAGATTCCACCCTCAGTTTGACCCGCATGTGAGGAGAGGCTAGTGATAGGTATTTTATGTAATTTTTAAAAAACGATTATTGGAGAACACTTTAAGAAATAAAAGTCAATTGAAACAAATATCATTTGAACGGCGTGGTAAGAGGTCCCTACCGACCACAGACATAGTAATTGTAATATAAAATATTAACAATTCCTTACATCGCTTTTGAACTAAGATGTTACGGGAGCCTATAATTTCTCTGGCTAACTCACCCTTTTAAACAGAACACCACAATACTGGGTATTGTTGTTTGGTGGTCTAATATGTGATAAGTGGTTGGTACCCACCCAGATGATGATGATTATGAGCTTGCACAAAGCTACTACCACTAAATATATTTGAAAATATTTTTTCCAAATATAATGTATAATGAACAAACTTTAATCAAAATATCGTCTACATTTTTTCATAGCTCCTTGTTGTCGATTTCATTAACGAAGGACTGCTTGATGAACTTGAACTGCCGTGACCCCATTCCAGTTATTATCGGGGGGAGGTACACCAAATATTATAGCCGTCGAAATGGAAATCGAATCCATAGTAGTAATGAATTGAATATCATCGCCGTGGTAAACGTGTTGATGCAAAAACTTGATACATATTTTATCTTTACGTATTATTGTTATTTATTAATGGACTAATATAATGGCATAATAAAGACGTATCAATTTACGCTCATTTGTTTGGTGTGTGCGGATTTAGTGAGTACGCGTTAATTAATCAAAAAAATAAGAATATTCACTTTTGTTTTTTTATAGAATAGGAAGGCTGACGAGCATGTGGGCCACCTGATGGTAAGTGGTCACCAAACGCCCTTAGACATTGGCATTGTAAGAAATGTTAACCATCGCTTACATCACCAATGCGCCACCAACCTTGGGAACTAAGATGTTATGTCCCTTGTGCCTGTAATTACACTGACTCACTCACCCTTCAAACCTTTTTTTTTCCTTTGTTAGGGAAGCTTTATCTCGAGTGATCTTGAAGTAAGGTTAAAAAGAGTTTAAGCTATGTTTTTAGTACTGTACTGTATTGACAGAGCCGTCTCATAGGATTTGTGACCAGCTTATAGGGTCGCGGATCCTGATGTGAATTTAAGTAATTGGGTTTTGCTGATGAGAAATTAGCGGCCCGAAGTTTGAAAGTTGGTGGTTTACACTCATGTGCCTCGGAAAATACGTAAAGCCGTTAGTCTTGCTGCTGATATCATGTTCGCATTTTATGCTATATCCATATATCTTGCGTACTTGGCTGGTCTCCCTCTATGCTGGCTGCCGTGACCGAAATCTATCAGGTGAACCTTATCGAGCCATATTCGATATACTGCTAGTATACTAAATATTAGATAAACAATATTTTACTCAAGATATGTTAAGTGGCGGAAATGACCAGATGATACTTACAGCGGATATAACACGTGGATCTTGAGCGATTAAAGCGGCTTCAAAACTGGTCAAGTGCCTATGAGTTTTTAATGGTTGGTTTTTTCAATTCATTGCAAGCTTAACGGCGCATGTAAATAATGCAACGAAAACTGTAGTATGTGTTATGAAATAATGTACACACTAAACATTTTAAGAAATATCTTGGGAAAGAAACGATCGCCTTCAGACTTCAAGTAATAATTTGTATAATTATAGTAATTACAAATTACTACAATAAACAAGCAAGTGTAAACCTTCTGTATTGAATTGAGAATGAAACTTAAAAAAAAGTTTTATAACGTTTAAATTAGTTAATTTTAAATAAATATATCACTTTTATCACTTTTAAAATAGATATAAAACTATAATACTTGATATTGTAACAAAAATAATATAAAATATTATATATAATATAATAAAATAAAAGTTAGATAGATATAGATATGCATATATAAAAATTATCATAATAGTATAAGGTCAAGCTAAGACAGCGGTTCAAAGTAAACTTTCGCTTCAAAGGAATTTATTAATGTTTCATGTTCAATAACTTATGATATTTAATTCATTTCTAGATATTAAAACGATGATAGCTTGGTACGGTTAACTCGTGATATGACTTTGACCTCGATCGAAACAGATACATACTAATCTGTGAACGAAATGTTACCATTTCAAGTTGTATAGCTTCTATAAATATTTTATTATATGTCGTAAATGGCGTCGAAACGAGCTTCAGTAAATGTTCTTTGTCTTAAATAAAATTAAACTTGTTTGTAATTGTATATTTTAAAAATAATATAAGCAACACTATTATTACTTATGTGATCCGAGATGGCCTAGTGGTTAGAACGCGTAAATGTTAACTTATGATCGCGGGATCACATCCAGGCAAGTACCATTGAATGTTCATGTACTTAATTTGTGTTCATATTTACACTTTATTATATACTGGATTTATACATAAAATATTGAAATAAAATTCGAAACAAAGACAGTGAGTTATGCTACATTAGTCTTTTTATCGATTTTTCGCGTGGAATACTTGCTTAATGGGGTAAAAGTAGAAATTTCATACTTGATTAAGAATACAAACAAATTGACTTTATTGTTTTGATTTTAAAATGAATTTACATTTTATATTTTATTCCTACGATGAAATAACATGTAAAATAAGGCAATAATATTATAGTCTCATATGAATACACGCCTACCTTTCAGGGGTAGTAAAAGACGGCGCGCCCCGCCCTCAGATTGACATATGGAACACCCTTTCTCCTATTCGCGAATTTTTCCGAATTTTTCCTTACATCTTTCTAAGATGCGTATAAGTGTAGGTATGTGTTGTTAGAAGAATGGTCACACCTCTTTTACTTGAGGTACAAAACTATCCTTATGGTAATTTTTTTTAAATATCATAGAATTATATTTTGAAAGGGTCAATTGTATGAAGATGATTTCTTAATCAAATATTTGCAAAATCTTATCTAACAATGCCTCCTCCAGTTTTATTTCTAAATATCATAGTATGAGCGTTGATAATATAATTTATTTACGTGCCAAATTTAGGGCAATCAATTTAGAGAATAACATATATTAATATAATTGTGCACGTTATTACATGTAATTTTTTTGATTGTTAAAAATAGTAGCTACATAGTTTTTTGCCGATATTCAGTAGAATCTATATTCCGAGCCGGTGTTAGTTTTATGGTAAGTAACTTATTTAAGTTTTATATTTATTGTAAAATAACGATTCAAAAGTGCTTGTGGGTCTACTAGAATAAGGTATATTTGGCTTCGACTTTGATTACAATAAATTATTTGCTTCCCTTGCACAATCGAGTAACATCGATGTGTGTGATAGCTCTGACTACTCTACTGATAACATACCTTCAATCTGACAATTTTACAAGAAACCTGTTAAATCCGGTTATATTGGTTACTTGTGGGTGAGGAATGATAATATTCCGAGAATTTTTAAGAATAATATTTAAGAATGAAATCCTTAAAATTCTTCTTGTCATCTGCTGTCGTTTTTATTATTCATCTATTATTTGTATATCCATTATCATACCGTTTACGATTAGAAACTCGATATCGAGACTCTATTGTAAATACGGATTATATATCTGAGACACGTTTCTGTTACGTAAATTTATTTTTCTTAGAAAGTTTTTATGTTTATCGTCGAAGAATACATAATGTGACTAATTTTGTTGAGTCGTCTATAAATTAAGATAACGACCAATAAAATAGGAAGATGGTGACGTTCTGTTTTAATTACAGCGATGAAAACATTACGAGATTTGTTGATTTAAGATTTATTAAGAATTTAAGTCTTTTTACTATTAATTGTAGTAAGACAAACGCCTTGGTTATTTCACAATCTTAAAAACCAAGGGGGCTTTAAATATATTAAAATAACCTCCTTTCAATGCGTCAATCTTAACCGACGATCGTGGGTTCAAACCCCGGCAAGCACGTCTGAAATTTCTTGTGCGTGAAACCTACATGTGTCTAATATCACCGAAATTCTGCCACATGCGTATTTCACGAGCCCGCATTGGAGCTGCGCGGTGGAATAAGCTCCAAACCTTCTCCTCAAGATAGAGGCGAGGCCTCAGCCCAGCAATGGTAATTTCACAGGCTGTTACTTTACTTACTTTACTAACCTCCTTGTAGTCTGTGTTGTAGTTTGTGTTGAAGTTTTGCACGGCTATCTTTAATCATTATACTATTTTCACAAATAGATAAGATATATTTTTATATAGCCAATAGCCCAGCATAGCCTTCTATTTACTACATCCCACTTTTTGAGCCTTACCACGGAATTCCACGATATACGATATATATATTCATATTTTAGAAGTGATACCATTGATGTATTTAAACACATAGATGTTTTTGTAAGCGGCTATTTACTGTTATGTGTACACACAAACTAAAAGTATACGTAGGATATTCCTTGTAATGTCCTTGTACCAGATATTACATTAACACACTTATCTTTTATACAGAGACATTGCAATAGCTTACAAAATAGCTTAGCTTAGTTGGACTGACCTTGATATTTGATACCATAAAATTATGAAAAAAAGTTATTCTTAACTTACTAAAGGTAATTGAATTGAAATATAGGAACTAGTCAGACAAGCCAGTGACACCAAGTATGGAAGATGAAATGTTTCTTTATCGTATATTGAGTATAAATTCTTAATATATTCAAATAATATATCGATATTGAAGGATAATGATTTGACAATGTTGAGAAATCGTATTAAAACGTCAATCTTCGTTAACCCATGCCATTGTCACACAATAACTCACATTCAATCAGTAAACGATAAATGCCACTGATTGACAAAACGTACGTAGCAATAAATACACTAAAACAAACATTGAAACCGAACACAATTACAACTTATCGACATTCCGATTGCAGTAACTACTCCTTGGGTTGTCGACGCCCACGGCACAACTATTCGATAAATCACACACCGTGAGAATCATGAGAACAACACTAGAACCGAGAGGTAATTAGGTAAGCGTCAAAACAAAAGCGAGGCTATAAATATATGACGTATTTTAGTGAAGGTGCAACTCCAAGTGCACTCGGTGCGTTATAGTCAAATTTAAAATTGAATTTAAGTCTAAAATTACTAACCTATGAATGTCCCACTAGCTAGGGCCTCCTCTCCGTTTTTGAGGAGAAGGCTTGGAGGTTATTCCATCACGCTGCTCCAATGCGGGTTGGTGGAATACACATATGGCAGAATTTCAGTGAAATTAGACACATGCAGGTTTCCTGATGGTTTCCTCATCATGTTTTCCTGCACCGTAAAGCACGAGATCAATTTTAATCACAAATTAAGCACATAAAAGTTCAGTGGTGCTTACCCGGGTTTGAACCTACGATCATCGGTTAAGATTTACGCGATCTTACCACTGGGCCATTCTCGAGTTACTATAATCGTCACTAATATTATAAACGCGGAAGTTTATTATTTTATTGTTTTCGCTTTACTTACTTCTCAAGTAATCATCATAAAATTGCATACATGTTGTCAGGGTTACAGAAAAGAACAGCTACATAACACTTGACTCTCTCTTATGAGGAGACGAAGGCGCGGTCTTTAATTTGTATGTATATAATCGTAACGATGGAAATGACATGTTTATAATATTTGTTCACTTCTTTCGTTTTTGTAAATTAAATAAGGAGATAATTAACGGAATAGTCGCTATCAACGATATATCGATTCATGAATGAAATATTTAATTATTTAGTTTTATTCTCTTTGTTCTTACATCGCTCTTACAAGCTTGCGTTACAGATACAGTAGCGTATGGAAATTCTTATTAAATTAAGACTATTGTCGGGAAGTTGCTAAATTTTATTCTTAAATGCCGCTTTAAATATATCCTTTATTCATAAACAGGAGCCTAAAAACCAGTGTACAAAATCCATGAAACATAAATTATTCATCAATAAATACATTATAATAAATCAAATTACTTTGAATAGTATATTTATATCATAGCTTTCTTTGTCATATAAGACCGACGCCGAATTTGTACGGAGGGCATGAAGTCGACATAAATTAAACAAATTTATTTGACCGATTTTCGGTCTTTGACACAGGACGTACGTTTTGTTTTCGTATGTATATATTTGAACGATCCAATGTTATCCTCTAAACGACTTCTAAGCTTTATTGTAATAACAATAAAGTTTTAGTATAGCGTTTTGTTTATTACGTGTGGGTTTCGTTACGTTATTATTTCTGCGTTAAATTTCGATACGTTTGATATCATTGCTGCGTTCCGTCATAAATCTATACATTTTCGCCCTTGTACGCGGAGTTATTAGCATATTACAATGGATTACAGGCTACCTACGTGTGAAGAAACAACTTTGTGAATATTCTTAATTGTTTTGGTTAGTGGGAGGCGAAACATTTGTGTAAATTGCTTATCATTTTGAGACTAATTGCAACACGGATGGTATTTTATTGACCTTTATTTTTAAATTCTCGCGTGCCGATGGTCCTCTTGATTGGTGATATTTGTCTTATATTTTTTAAACTAATTACATTAAATATCAACTTCTATAAATTCATTGGAGAGATAACATAATGAAAGGGTTTATGCTTTGTTAATTGTCGATCGCACTTGCAAACGGTACAGAATCAGTTATGTTCGTAAAAGTTAAAACCGATTGTAAATAATCGATTCTGAACAGTGAAAAGATGTGACTTCATTGTTAAGAATCGATTTCTATTCTAAATCTATTTTGTAAATATACGATTGTTGTCAAACAATTTCATTACAGCATTTTAATTGTTCTTTTGGTCTAGTGCCTTACTAATATGGTTGCAGATAACATGATAATAAGTTTAAATCACATTGAGTACAAAAACTTTCATTAAAAATATAGCACTTATTGCCTCTACACGAGATAGGAGAGCTGGTTAATTTTTCGCCCAGTGGATCGGAACTGCGATTCAAAATTGAAATGCTGCTAGCATTCTTGCCACAAGTCCATGCAGTCATGATTTTTAAAGTATTTATTGTTATTTATTTTATTTTTTTATTTATTGATATAGTTACACCATCAACTTAGCACTAAACACTTAAAATTAACAACTTAAGCAGATACTCTTACAAAGTGTCGTTACAAGCAAACATACACCATTGAAACAAAAAGTAATATAAACCAAATTAACCTATCTACTTTTAATATTTATATATTTAATGTATACATTTAAGGAATTAATGTAAATAATTGTTACATAGAGCTATTAAGATGAGTTGATTGGAATTTGATTGATTGAGTGTAGTGGCAGTATTGCCGTTCCGTACCTTGAATGGTAAGGCATGGAATGGTTAGCCTGCTTGTTCTGCGCTTGAACTCTCGCTTGTTGTATCGAATTGTCTTGTCATCGGATGATGTGAGTAAGGGTAAGATTGCACCACTATTAGCTCACGTGTCTCCTCTTCTTACAACCCGGGTTCCTTCAAACGAGGCGTGAAGAGGCATCTTGCGGGCCGGCAAGGCGGGGACGGCTAGTACAGAACATTCTTCCCGACTGTACTGGCCGTCGTCGCCGTTTGGACTCTACTACCACTTACCATAAGGTGGAGTAGAGTCATTTGCCATCCCGGCGCATATAAAAAAAAACACAGTTATGCACTATATCTTCGGCACAGTTGGTTAGTCATTGAGACTTACAAGCGTGCCCAAAATTCGCTCAAGGTCAATTCGGTACGTACTTCATTTATTCATTAATTTAATTAAAAAGCAGCAGTCTAAAATTTAATATGTTTTGAGTACTACTGACTAGGCTTTTACTTTTAGAAAGGCCTGGTGTTTTGTAGGTACTATCAAATCATTCACAAAAACTAAACTAACAGACAGACCCAAAGCTGGGCAAAGACCATCATGCTGTTTCAAAGCGGGTTGGACATACGTGGGAGATTTTTAACCGAAACATGGACACCTCTCATGATGATTTCCTCTACCGCTGAGCCAGGTGTGAAACCAATACTGATTATTTATCAAGGCAGTAGAACTAGGTACTAATATTACTATATCGATCCGTGAAATATAAAATTATTTCAATATTCCCAAATTGCAACCCAATTTCGTCAAGGATTTTTAAGTGCCGACCCTCGCTCTCAGCGATATCTAGCGCCACTCGAAAACTGTCCTGATACAAGATAGTGCATGTTCCCAATTTCAAGAAGCCTTTTATGCCTTTGTAAAGCTATTTGGTAAATTTTAATGGAAATATATTTTAATATTTGCATTTTAAATTATAACCGACTTGTCTGAATATATTCGTTATATTTATAGCTGTAATTACTTGCCTGTAAATGTCCCACTGCTGGGTAACCCATTGGTGTTCTTTCCGTGGAGAAGGTATTTTTATTTTACTTTTAAAATAGCTATATAAATATTTTTAATTTTTGTTTCATATACTTAATTTTTTTTGTACAAACATAATTTTATGTATCCAATACCCTCTATTTTCTGAACAAATGTTTTCTTATTCATATTTTCTTATCTAGTCCTTCATCAACATTACGTTAACAGTGGGTTCGATAGTAGCACAATGGGTCAGGTCAACCTACGAGTTTAAACTATAACGTTGAGTTATTGAGTACTGGCTTCCGAATATGAATATGAAGTCCGATACATTCGTCCATTCTATTCCTAATGACAAGTTATAAAACTGAAGGTATTCTTACATACATTGCAAAATAAACCATATTTTAGTCCATAATAAATACTTTTACTTATTACTGTTATAAAACGAATGGGTTTGTTCGTCTTTTTTGCACTGTCATAAGAACAATATGAAAATATTGTTTTAAAAGATCGTCAATATTTACCAGGCAGTTAGGAGTGGGACGGCTAGGTAGTTGTCCCACTCCTTACACAAGCTGTACGTTTAATTGGGATAAATAGGAATTTTAGGAATTTAAAAAACGGGCATTTAAAAAAAATATTTCTATTTTTTTAAAGAATACTAGCAACAGTGTTAAAATTTTCACAAGTTATGTATATTTAATTTTGCAACAGAATTTTAAAACAGTTTCGCTCAAAATTTTAGTGCCGGTGACTACAATAGTCACATTTGATTCGTATATGGTATAAATAATATTATTAAAGACATTCACGTTCAAATTTGAACGCAGATGTATCGCCATATACCTATAAATTCGTCTTTCAACGTATGAATATTCTTCGCTGTTCTCAAGCAAACATAGTAGGTGGAGATTGGTCATTTCCCGATGCGGGGTCACGAACGCGCCTGACTTCGCACTTAAAGCGAAAAATGTGGTGGTAGTCCCGCCTACCCGCGCCCCCGTTGAGCACTGGAAAGAGGTGCAAATCCTTACATAAAAATCTATATAAATATCAGATGAGCATATATATGTAACGATCTGCAGTATAATCATTTCATTCGCGTTCAATTTCATTCAATTAATTATTTATAATATCAGACTCTAATAATTAATGAACAGACTAAAAATAGTCATTTTTATCAGACGAGCTTGCACAAAGCTCTACCACCAGTATGGTGCTCGTCTTATTTATTTATATATTTATTTAGATTTTCTCCTTTCAAAAATGAATATAGAAAAACCGGTATTTATTCTATAATAATAAAAACTATTTATGCATTAGATATTAATAATTAAAATCATTAAGTAATATATGAATATGATTATGAATTTCAGTCATTTGAAAATATAACAACAATCAAACAAAGCAACATTATAGAATATCACAAAATATGTTTATTGTATATTTATATATCTTTTGAATTTCGCACATTAGAGCCAAAGCCATTGTATTTCTTTTGACTATAAGAACTACTTCAGACGAATAGCGTTTGCGTTAAATACCAAAAACAATTATCAGAAGCTTGAAAATTGTTACATACGTATATATATTTTGCAAATATTACTCTTACTATGTTTCATTTTTGGTACTTATATAAAAACCGAGCTAGTCTATCTGATACATGTGGAATTATGTGTACAATTTGAGGCAAACAAGCCTCTCAAAATGGATGTAAAAGGTCTTGCCTCTTCTTATCCAGGACTCCTCCCATCTGCCTTTTACCATCAATTAAAATAACTATGCACGTTTAAAAATGTTTGTGAAAAAATTAATCGCAAATAATTTTAAAACGCTTAGGTGTGTAACAATGTGAAGATCTCTTACCCATCCCTCTGCAGGTGGGGGCGTCAAGGGGTTACAACCCCAAACCTTTTGTAATACATGCCATTACGGGATTCCTTACTCAGCGTGCATTTCGAATAAAAGAATCTTCCATAATCTGCCGTCACGCAATTCGAATTTCATTCACAGCTCCACAATAAGATTTGTCATTATAACATCATTCAACAAGAAATGTATAATTATATGTTTAATGTGAATCATTTATATATATATAAATAGAAAATACTCGCTGCGTGCGGTTTAACAGTCGTTAAACAATACTGCTCCGGACTGTGTCTTATCCTGATGTTATATAATCTATAACCTTTCTCAATAAATGAGTTATATAAGGCTGAATCAAATTGGACGTTAGATCCCAAAACCAGCGCGTTCAAAGAAACAAATATGTCAGCTGTATAATTAACGAGTTTTCGCCCATTGCTTCGTTAGCGTGTAAGAGTGAGACCGATCTTATGTCCTTTTCTGTCCCTTAACAACGTGTATGCAAAAAACTCATTATGGAATTTGCAATATTAGTTATGATTATCGTATTGGTATAGTTATGTACAACGGAAATATACTTAATTATTTTTCATATTAAATACTACTTTGCTAACGTGCATTCTTTTTTTACAATTATTAATATATATACTGTACTGTAACAGCCTGTGAATATCTCACTGCTGGGCTAAAGGCCTCCTATCCCTTTTTTGAGGAAAGGTTTGGAGCTTATTCCACCACGCTGGTCCAGTGCGGTTTGGGGGCATACATATGTGGCAGAATTTCAGTGAAATTAGACACATGCAGGTTTCCTGATGGTTTCCTCATCATGTTTTCCTTCACCGTAAAGCACGAGATGAATTATCATCACAAATTAAGCACATGAACATTCAGTGATACTTGCCCAGGTTTGAACCCACGATCATTGGTTAAGATTCACGCGTTCTTACCACTGGGCCGTTTCGGCTTTTTTTTATTATTATTTTATTATTAATATATACAAAAAAATAATTAAAAACAACTTTATCTTAATATGTTTCGGGGATGTAACACAACGTAAATAAAAACATAGATGCTGATATGCTTAGCAAAGTCAAAGAGGGACAAATGAAACGCCACTATCATTTTTATTAAACAAAATTAATATACTTTTTAATTTGTAGGCATATCATTATTTTGCTATTATAACATAAGTGCATAAACGTAGAGAGGTTTACATAATAATTTTATAATAACACACGGAAACTGCAGTGTCATAATGAGACAAGACGATTTTCGCTAACATTAACAAAAAGTCAAAAAGGCTGGGCAAACATTAAAATCGAGCGCGCAGTCTCTCAACTTGCATTTTTAAACAGGCACAAATGAGACTTCAGTTACAACGCAAGAGTATACCATACGTCCAACTTCTTTGTTCTACTCGTTTTTACACTCGACCAGCCGTTCCGACCCTCTAAACCGTCTATTACCTACGGTGCTTCTTATGAAAAATACCCGCGCATATTATTTCATAGTTCAAGTAACACTGGAAGGGGATAAAGCGAAATAACTTAAAAAGAAAAATTAATGCAGCGAAAAATAAAACGGTAAAGGAAAGGTCGGAATGAAATGTGGGCTTTTGTTTGAAGGCTACTTCTGTTGTTATTGCTATGCATTTTATACGAGTAGTGCTTTGTGTGCATAATTACAAATAGAACATTAGAAATATTTAACGCTATTTTCTGATGTCATTTACACACGATTATTATAAAGAAATTAGTTAAATGTTTAAAATATAATCTATGTGTGAAAACATATTCCCACTGTGTATTTTCAAAGACAATATTTTGACTGGATTTAATCGTGTGCACAAGTAAAGCATTAGCAAAAATATATTTTTTTAAACAACTTCATAAAAGGATACTCTTAATGCATCTGTTTTTTGTATAGTACTACTCTCTATCACTACCGAGTGTTAAAAGCTAATAATTGAAAAACAAAATAGTTTTACAATAAAATAAAATCATTAACGACCGTATTTACGAAGGTAAGTACTAACTAAACATAATTAAACACTTATTTGTCTCATTTTGTCATCATTGATTTAACATTCGTAATAAAAAGACACAGTATTGCTTATCTAGGTAAATCTATAAATTTTAATTGAAATGTATACAAATGAAAGCAAATCAAAAATAATTTAATATTAATAATGTTTGTTCCAAATTAACTTAATTAAACTTTTACTTTGTAATTTTAAATAAAAATACAACCTATACTATTTATACAGTGAAATTATCGTGAGAACCGGAAATTAACAAAGAAGTTGATTTAATATTAATTTGATGACATAGTTGTTTATCCCAAAATTATTATCATAAACTATTCGATAACGGATCTTAAAACATTTTAAGCACTCAAACAATTCGAAAGTTCTTTTCAAGTGTAATTTATCTCACCGAAAGACTTATTTTCTAAAAGGTTCATTTTACTACAAAGAAAGTAAAACCTCTCTTTATTAGAAGGCTATAAATGCTGTAGCTCACGCATGAGTAGGCTCGGGCGATATGGACCACCCAGCCTATAATATATATACGCTTTTGTATCAGATGAGAGAGCGGTTATTTATTAGTTCATGGCTATATTATGTACATTTAATTATTTTTTCTTCGTTTTATTTAATTTGCTTTTACTTTTTGTCTTTGCCTTACATTTTTGTTTCAAATGAATTGAATTGAATTTCAAATTAAAGAGATAAAACAATTGAACCATTTAACTTTAAAAAAATGTGTCTATCAATTAAATGAATTATTGAATGGATCATTTTATGAACATGACTAATATTTTTTTATTTTTTTTTTATTTTAGAATTACCTACAAAAGATACAATAATTCGTGTACAGCAGTAATTTTTAGTAATACATTTCAATTGTTCTTTTACTTACAGGTAATTACAGCATGCAATTTGTTATAGGCAATCATCGACTAACAGAGTTACATTAATAAAAATAATAGATATTCAATTGCGTAAAAAAACATGCTTACAAAATACAGGATTTATCTTAATTTATGTAAAAAATAAAAATTGTAAAAAAGGAATAAAAGCTAATAAAACTATATAAGAATTCCATTGAATAATCAAAGTAACAAAGTAATAGTGTCAAAAAATTGTTCACAAGTATTTAAAAAAAATATAAATAAATATATAAATAAAATATAAAACAATAATCCTGATGAGTTTACAACTATAAAATGACGACCTTACTTTTTTTTCTAGTATTTTTGCGGGGCCTTTACAGATAGCCTATATTTTATATATATATATATGTTACGGCCCCATCGTATCACGCTAAATTAAATCAAAACCTGCTTAAAAATTGCAAATAATTCAGTTTGAGAGAATTACTAACAAATTCATATACTTTAATTGCCGAAATGCTCGAGACTTTACCAAAAATAGAATTAAAACACCAATATTAATAAAACTAAATTTGGTTCTCATTTTAGTGTTTCTCTTAAATTGTGGTTACGAAGACAACGTTGTTTAGCGGGATTAGTCAAACAATGCTGTGTCTTCTTCTTTTGAATGACAAAACAATAATAACAGAAAGAGAGAAATCAGTGTTCAATGAGTCGCTAAGCAACATTTATAAATAAATTGAACCGGACACATTTATTATGTCATTATGCATCGATTGTGTGACAGTTTCACAATACTTATAATAATCATTCATCGCTATTGCAATAGCCCTGACGTATACATTTTTAAGCAGTAAATTATGCCATAACTATAAATAATAATGACGTCATATAATATAAATTTATTCTAATTTTTAATATTAACTAATAAAACCAGCAGACGTCCTACTTGTGTATGATAGTTAATATAATATACGAATAATAATCAAGGCAATTAGGTTAACGGTAGTTGAGGCGTTGCATCTCCATCTAGCGATGAATTGCAATGTTGATAATATAAAAAGTTTTTATATAAAAAAATTAATCGCTAACAAATATACCTACATAAATTCTTATACATATTATAAATACTTTACGAACAAGATGCATATATATTTTTTCTTCATCATAATTTTCCAGAGCGTCTCAAAAACGAACGCTAGGGTGTCGCATCAAGACGATCCTTCAGTGTATTTGGGGCTTAAAATTTTGTCTGGAACTTACACGAGTGGTGTTGGGGCGTGCTCAGAGGTTCTATATCGGCGTCGAGACGGGGTGGCGAGAGGGTAGGTCTTATCTTTTTTATTGTGAACGATGCAGGCTTGAGATTGTAAGCGAACATTCGCATTGTTGGGGATATGAGAAGTTTTTGGTACTCGTAGGGTGTACTTTTAATACATTCTTTGGTTTATCATATTTTATGTATTTACTCGCTACTTTACTGTGAACTGTCCTATATTAGAAATTATAGTCTAATGAACGTTATAAAAAAATCAATTGTGTAAAGAATATCATTAAACAACAGAACAAACGTGTGTAATTCTGTTTTTTTTTACTTAAAAATAATGGTGAAATTGTGTATGGAGCGTATAAAAACATACGTATAATAATTAAAAATATATTAAAATCCAAGTCATCATTAATTTATTTTTTATATTAATTGTACATTGTACAGTACAGTAACAGCCTGTAAATGTCCCACTGCTGGGCTAAGGCCTCCTCTCCCTTTTTTTGAGGAGAAGGTTTGGAGCTTATTCCACCACGCTGCTCCAGTGCGGGTTGGTAGAATACACATGTGGCAGAATTTCGATGAAATTAGACACATGCAGGTTTCCTCACGATGTTTTCCTTCACCGAAAAGCACAAGATGAATTTTAAACAGAAATTAAGCACATGTAAATTCAGAGGTGCTTGCCCGGGTTTGAACCCACGTTCATCGGTTAAGATTCACGCGTTCTTACCACTGGGCCATCTCGACTTGTATTGTACATTGATCTCTATTATATTTCAAAACTTGAAGAGTTCGTATGGTTGAACACGCTTATTTAAGAAAATAATTATTTGTTAATTTTGTGCGTTTAATACTTTTATTTAAAGAGCGCTATAGACAAGTCTGCCTTACACCATGAATCTAAGGCGAAAAGTACTCAGCATATGTATAAACATAAATCTATATATCCCTGTAAATGTCCCTCTGCTGAGCTATATTACTTCTCTTAAGGAGTCAGCTTGGAGCTCATTCTACCGCGATGTTCCGATGCGGGTTAGGTTAGGTTAGTTTAAGAACATTAGCAATGCCCGACCATTTAAAAAAAAATACTAATATTCCTATTTACTCTTTAATTAAGCGTAAAGATTGAGTTAGGAATAAGGACGACGAAGTACGAAGTAGCCCAAGGGGTCAGGATATTCAGCGACTTTTACATCGATAGGTGATCCGCAACCCATTGTGCTATTGACGCTTCGAAAGATTTGAGCCCGTAATCTTCGATTAAGATTCACGTGTTCGAGCCACTGGGCCATTTAGGCTCATGAAGCATCTATTAAAATAACCTTGTCATTTCTGACATAACAAGTACATAATGCCCTAAATATATAAATTACCTGTCAGAGAAGAACTATTGACAGCTATCACTGTTTTATTAATGTTTCGACACAATTATTATATTTTAGAGCGTTTTTATGTCATCCGATATCACTTTCGATTTATTAGAAATGCTAAAAATAATTCTTTAATTTTTAAACTAAAGTTACCCAATATGAGATGAGACCAAAGAAACAAAATCCTGTTGAATAATGTAAAAAATATTCTATGTTATATTGAAATATAAATATTGATATCGTGTCGGATATCGTAAAGACGTCTAAAAATCCAATAGAATTCCAAAGAAATACTGAAGTGACATCAAATAAAAGCTACCGTAAGAGCGTTGTCACATTGGCCGATACGATGTTATCAACAGATAAAATATAATTAAATGAATACTCATCAATAAAAAATTCCGTAAAACTTTAAAGTGAAAATACGTACACTAAATTCTATTTTCAAATAATTTTCGACCGATATGAATATCGGAAATCGGACGGATTGCTAGTAGTTATCGTGAATATTTCATACATTTCATGTCTTTCGTTATCGTGTTACGATATCGCATAGACTGTAAACACTCTAAGAAGGCTCATCATGTTACTCGTTTAGCAGTAAAAGCTAACCGTTGTCGCCGTTAACGATTGTACAGAAATAGCGTTTAGTACACGCGAAGTGCTCTTAGTAAACCAAAACAGCCAGGAAACAACGCTAACGACTGTTAAGTATTAATTGCGAAGACAGTTCAAAAACTTGTCTATTTATTCACTCAGAAACGTCGCGGTCTAGAAGCGACATGACGCACTTAGTTGAGGAAATTGCATATTAGTTATTTATGCCATTTATTTTGTAACTTATATTTACACTAGCTGACCCGTGCCCACTTTGTGGGGCGGTAAACATTTTTACTTGTAATGAAATTATGATTGTGGTTCGGTTAGTACTGAGTGCTATGATTTATTTACTCACTGCCAAAATTCTCGTTGACCACAACATCCGACTACCAAGAAAAAGTCTTTTCATTTTTCGGGTTAATATATGCATATGACACTCAAAAATAATGTAGCTTTCTATTGGTAAAATAATTTTCAAAATCGTTTATGTAGATCCAGAGATTACCACCTACAACCTCACAAACTTTACCTCTTTATAATCTTAGTATAGATAAATACTCATTAGCTGTAATATTAATCTTGCCTTATAAACTTAAAATTAACCCCTTTTTATTACTTTATCAGCAACGCACTGGTAGGGCTTTGAGCAAGCTCGTTTGGGTAGGTACCAACCACTCATCAGGTATTCTACCGCAAAACTTACTTGGTAATGTTGTGTACCGGTTTGAAGGGTCAGTGAGCCACTGTAATTACAGGCGCAAGGGACGTAACATCTTAGTGCTCAAGGTTGATTGCGCATTGGCGTACCGTCAGATGGCCCATATGCTCGTCCGTCTATTCTATAAAAAATGCAGGCAAGTAGACTTGTAGACCTGACGGAAATCATATGTTTTCATATATACAATACACAAAGTGTAAGCAATTTCGTAGACAGTCAATACGTCATCAAATCATACATGTTTGATTCCCATTGTACTTGTAGTTTTAATGCTTAACTTAGATAATAAATCAAAACATGAGAAACGTAATAATACGAAGTATTGCTTTAAGTTAAATAAAAGAGTAATTGTGCGTGTGGTACCAAATCGGGGTTAATTTATTACTGTTTCAAATGGTTTTCACGACCCGTACACAGAGAAGTAATATTTTTCATAAAATATGTTTTTACCTCATTATGTTTTTTTTATATTATGTTTAATTATCTGTTAAGGTAATTATAAAGTTGAGGAGTTGTGAGATGGAGATATAATTATATTTATAGTAACTTTATATAAGAAAAATATTTATGCATTTTTTTAAGTTTAATTTAGTATTAAGTTATAAAAATATATAATACAAAATTAACATTAAAATTAAATACCAAAATGTTATATTTTAATAATGTTTTAAACTATAATACAAGTATTTAATTTTTTAAATTTATTTCCTTATTATTTATAAGAATTATTTACATTAAAGTCTTAAATATGATACATGGAAATTAAAAATAGCTATTGTACAAATCACGACCTCGTGAATTTGCAATTTAGACGATATTGATTTATTATATCGTTAACCAAAAAAAAAAGAATACAAAACACATCAAAAACGTTTCACACCATTGTTACAGATATGAACGTTGCACTCGAGTATGAAACTATACTCCAAATTTCACTACAAATAATTTAGTTAAAGTGTACATAAACAAAGATATTTTGTAAAAAAAAAAACTAAATACGATAATGCCAAAGCATATTTATTCCATACAAAGTTTATTCAGACGAAACATTTGATGCGTGAACGTGTGCAGGCAACTTAAGGAATTCTTTTGTAGCCTGTAAATGGGTACATAAGCCAAGGGCGTATCTATATGAATACGTGCCGTCTGAAAAACCCTTTAAAAATGTTTCCAGGCACGGGAGGGACGCGAGTAATGTACGGACGAAAAAAATCATAACGTCCCCTCTGTCTCAAAGGTTTTTACGTCGCTTTATGCCGTGATTCCTTATGTTGTGTCCTTTTTTAGCGACATGTCTGAAGTTGCATCTCGTTTTTGTACGTTTATTTGCTTGATACTTTGTGATGGGTAAAGAGAATAATGGATAACGCGATTTCAATGTAGATTTCATTCAAACACACTGATAGTATTGTTATTAAAAATATACATATATCAACTTAATAAACAAATAGTGACGACTTGATCATGGGGTTCAAACCCAGGCAAGTACTATAGAATTTTCATGTGCTTAATTTGTGTATATAATTCATCTCGTGCTCAGCGGTGAAGGAAACATTTCGAGGAAACCTGCATGTGTCTAATTTCACTGAAATTCTCATTCTACTAGCGTGAAGCCGGGACGAGTAGCTAGTGAATTATAAAATTTAATAACACAGCAATTCATATTCTTACGATTGTATAAATGATATTTTAATTATAAACGATTTCATAGCAGTAACTTTATATACCTCTAGGTCGTGTTCTTTATCGCTAAGCTTGGTGAGTTGGATCGTAATTAAACATTTAATTTAATATTTATAGTCGCACCGTTAATAGCCTTTCAGAAAACATTGTTAAAACACATGAAACATATTATGATAATGGAAAAATTAAATATATTTCTTACACGTAAGCTCTAACAAATCTAATAGGCAGTTTTTGTTCTACAATTTACAAGATTAAATGTAAAGCTAACCGTAACAGCCTGTGAATGTCCCACTGCTGGGCTAAAGGCCGCCTCTCCTCTTTTTGAGGAGAAGGTTTGGAGCTTATTCCACCACGCTGCTCCAATGCGGGTTGGTAGAAGTAAAGCTAACATCGGTTTGGAATATATTTTCTGATGTAGTAGGGCCATCTGGTTGGGTACTAACCTTTCATCAGATATTCTACCGTCAAACAGCGATAAGTATTATTGTTGTGTTCCGATTTGAAGGGTGACTGAGCCAGTGTAACTACGTAACACCTTAGTTTGCTAATGTCCATGGGCAGTGGTGACCTCTTACCATCAGGTGGTCCATTTGCCTGTCCACTTTCTGTATATATAGAGATATAAATATATATAGATTCTACCGAGATAACTGGCAAGAACTGTGTCATGTATACTCACAGCGATAGGATGGGACATGCCAAATATCAAATAAATATAGAGTAATGATTATTTCTTCCAAAACAAAAGTAATGAAACCTCTTTATGTTTTACCTTTTTTTCTATTCACGGCCCGCGTCTAATGAATATAGTATTGTTTATATCCAAAATGCGAGTCTAACAGTTGTGGACAATAGTTTCGACACCCGCGGAGCTTTGGTCTCCATGCCCCGTCGTAATGAATGCCATTGTGATGCAAGCATAGAACAGGAATTGATTTGGAAATGGTATTAATGAGTTCATTGCACGTTTTCTAACCACTGAGCCATATCAACTCCTGCATGTGTTTGTGCGCTTTCCTAATATAATAATACAAAACTCGTTTGTATACAACACTTACCTAACACTTAAAAATGGTGATTGATAATCGATACGACCCCATCATAGCTGGCTGGCCGAACATCATCCAGACCAGCCTAGGAATACCAAGACACAAAACAAGATGTTGTCAAAATACTAATTAAAAAAAATTGCAATCCAAACATTTTGATTCTGAAGCTGCCTGGAAATGAAAATGCACATAAAACTACTAAACTATTAACCGATAGGAAAATACAACAGAGGTACGGACAAAACGTCTGTGGAAATTACAAGACAACATAATAAACAAAAAAAATGAAAGTCCAATTAAAAGTGTTTATTTCTAAACGTAACGCAAGCTGTAAACATTAATTTAAAACAAGCATGTCATTATTTTACTATGGAAAACATTTGAATTATTATTGTCATTATTTAAAATTTATTAAGTGTGAAGTTTATTTAATTTAATTAGCGTGAAACTTTTGTTTATTTAATATTCAACGTTAATAGCTTTAGAAACACATATTTATTTCTATAATTTAACATTTTAATTTTAATTTTTGTGTTACTATGTTACACTTGTAATGTTATTAATTTTTTTGTGATCAAAGGATCAATGCCCTTACTAAGCATCTATTTTTATAGTTTTGTTTTAATTTTTTTTTAATCACCAGTATTTCTGAAATTAAAAATGTTTGTTTCGCAATGTATTGCTACTTAATCATATGTAAACTGTATATTACGCCGTGCCCGTCAGCGGACACGAGATTCTCGGCTTGCAAGCCGCTGAACTTATCGACAAACGCACTCCGCATAGCGACTCCAATAACGTTTCAAAGCTGAGGTGTTACTGCAGAAACCTCTCTTAGGACGTTCGTCTCAGTGGGCTCTTCGTGGTCTCACCTTTTTTCAGCGTTAGTAATCTAATGTGATGTATAACTGATTTCGGTTATATAATCCATATGTGTTGGTAACAAATGTCAATTTAATGGAATCATAACCAAATCAAATATATCGATCGCATATTTGTGATCTCTACTTAATTTATTTAAACGAAATCACTTATTAGAATGACGTACTCGTGTGATCCTTTTAAATCTATGAGTTAAATGGGAAGTGTGGGCAGACCAAATCCAAACCAATCACAAATGTTTTAAAGCCCGTAGTTATTGTCATTGTCATAACTGAAATGACACTTCCATTGAAATCTATCATCCGTGAAAGCAACGAATTATTTGTTCAGTTTGAATTCAGAATTCGTAGATGAATTTTACTAATTAAAAAAAAATACCGCTTGCATGTTGTTGTTTTGTACTGTATGTTTAATTCATTGATTTTTCTTGATTACATTTTTAAACAAAATACCAACGATTATTCTCAACGGAGTGAAATGCAGAGCAAATATTATAGTGGCCAAGTGTTTGTACTAACCCGCATACACTATGCATTTGTTCGTTCTCATAATCCGATGGAATCGCAATCGTCGGATTGATCAGACAGGAGTTTAAACGCAGGAGTAATAGCTTTACCTGTTTGCTGAGGCATGGGAGAGTTAACTGAAACCATATCTAAGCTCCGGGCTACCGATAAAATTTGTTGATAGAAAAATAAACGGCTTCTTAGCCCGACGCGAGGCTTGAACCTAGGACCCCAGAATCTGCAGTCTTTTGAGCTAGCCTAGGCTAGCTGGTAACAGTATTAAGGGTCTTCAGAGTAATACATTTAAAAAAAAAAAATTTTTCATCGTGTCCAATATAATTAGTTTAATAAATTAATACGGATTTATCAAACTTAAATAATGTTTTTGACATCCGTAACAGCCTGTGAATGTCCCACTGCTGGGCTAAAGGCCTCCTCTCCACTTTTTGAGGAGAAGTTTTGGAGCTTATTCCACCATGCTGCTCCAATGCGGGTTGGTGGAATACACATGTGGCAGAATTTCAGTGAAATTAGACACATGCAGGTTTCCTCACGATGTTTTCCTTACCGTAAAGCACAAGATGAATTATAATCACAAATTAAGTACATGAAAATTCAGTGGTGCTTGCCTGGATTTGAACCCACGATCATCGGTTAAGATTCACGCGTTCTTACCACTGGGCCATCTCATGTTAATCAATGCTTTCAAAAAATATATATAAGCGCCAAAATTTTATTTTTCATATAAGAAATAAGCAAAACATTCTTTTAAAAACGTTTAACAGAACAAGTTTTGTCAATACAAATAATATATTTCACTTCTCAACTGTAAATTGCTTTGTCGTAATAATATTTATTATCTCAAGTAGCCAAGTTACCTCTAGCCCCGTCAGTTGATGGTCGCAGTCAGTGGATGCCATCTGCTATCAGATTTGAATCATGGGCTTATGGAGGTAATGTATGAGGATTGAGAAAAACACTCGTTACGCCATGTGTGGGTTCGATGGGTTTAGGAATAACTGTTGGTGTAATATGTAAGCGAATGGAGGGCGAGTGTTAATTATATCTTGTATACTAATAAATGTGGAGACGAAAACAATATACATAATTTTTTTTTATGTATATTTACATTGCATGAAGATGCAACGCGTTTCGGATAAGATTTCGGTATGTAATATAATTAGCTGCGCTTTTCAGTTTCACCCGCTTTAATTAAAAGTATCGAAACATTTACTATTGACAAACAAATGTGAATTAATAGGTGAATTGTTTTAATTATAACATTTAATCAACAATAGCCTTGATTCAAGTAATGTCTTACAAATATTTCTAATTCATTAATTTACAAGACTTATTTAAACGTAAAGCTGCCATGGGCTTGGAATCTATATGTATTTTTTAAACTAGTTAATATATATATATATTTATTAAATTTATATATCCTGTATGAAAATCAACAATTCTAAATTGATATAATCTTACCTTGATTATAAATAATGCTAAATGTGTATACATGAGATTGACAAGTAATAAAAAATCAATATATCGAATAAGTCGATTCTATGATTTGACAATGTAACAAGAAATAACACGAGAAAAAAAATGTGTCTGACTTTAATGATTAACAGTAATTTTTTTTTTTGTTGAAAATGAATGCGTTTTTAAGAAAGGCACAGATAATATATAGTTATAACTTAAAAATCAATACCTTATCTAAATAAAAAAAAAGATACAGGAAATAAAATATGCAAGAATTTCAATTTAATATTATAAGATATCAATCAACGGTTTCACGGTAGATGGGATATCAAAGTTCAAACAAAAAAATCCGCTAACACAACCGCTGATACTAAGCCCAACCTGATAACGGGCTTAGAATTAATTATTCATATCCTTTTTATAGCAACATCTCACCCTATGGACGGTCTCAAAGAACCGCGTCGTCACCGTCGCCGCAGATTTATTGCATTGTATTTACATAGCGATTAGCCATGGACAAGCGACGTACAGCTTCCTCTCTGCAATGATGAATGGAGCTGATATCTTGCTGATGCTAAGACGTATTTACACATAACTCGTTTTATATAAATTATTAGGGACGTTTTATTTAAAAAATAAGTCTCTAAGATCAGAAGTTACAAGCATTTTATAAAAATAAGGAAATGTGTAAAATAATTAATGTTATCAAATTGGTGTCAAAAAGGCTTTTTGATATTTGGTAGATAAACTGCCTATCTGTCTACTTAATGATAATACAATAATATCAGTGGGCCATCCGAGTGGCCATATCCGCCAGTATTATGAATTATTTATTTGCTTCTAAATATTTCTGGTCAATTTTTAAAGGAAATTAATTATTATTATAGTTGTATATATTATATTTTATTTTGGACTTGTATTACGTATTCGTTTGTTTGTTTGTTTGTTGATCTATTACTGCATCACTTCCCAGTTAAAGTCTACCATTTCTGGGTGAAAAGGTGAATGACACAATAATAAACTCTAACCTTTTTTTAAGTGGCGTGCAAATAATAAAAATATAATTAGGTAATTAATTAAGAACGTTACATGATTTAAATATTGTAGGTTCGTTGGTTCTTGTCTTTGTATATAAGTATGTACGGGTCCTAATAGTTGCGTGGTTCTGCCACTTTAATTAATATATTCTATTAAACGATATATTCCCTACCACGCTAAGGACTTTATCTACGTCCCACTGTGAAGGAAGCTCTATAATGAAACTGCGATATATGGCGCTTTTTATAAGTCAATTTATATGGGTAGTACAAGGGTTTACATATAACTTTAGTGTGTATATAACCCTATAAGTATACGCACATGCGTGTGTAGTTATTTGGCATGATTTTGTTCGACATCTTCAACAATTATATTTCAGTCAGCTTATTCAAAATCTAACGAATTGTATACCTAAACTAAACCTTTCTTATCAATAACTCCGTTCAATGGTGAAAACGTATGAGTCTCTGGTAGTTTTTGAGTTTTTCGTTCGTTCAGTCAGACAGATAGACAGACGCGGCGGGAGGACTTTGTTTTATAATATGCAAACTAATAGAAGACTTACGAAAATATGAAAATGAACTACTTGGGAATACCACGGAATATTAAGGTAATACTTCAATTTCACTATTCTTTTGTTAAATTATTTAATGCCAAATAATCTTTAAGGCATCATCTGTACTAATATTATAAATTCGAAAGTTACTCTGTCTGTTACGCTTTCACAACTAAACCAATGAACTGATTTTAATGAAGTTTGGTGCGAAGCAAACTTGAAGAGAGGACATGGATTATTTTGATCACCTGCCCTCCCTACCTGCCCTTCTCGACATCACTCTATCTTCTAATTACAGAAGTTCTTTATTAAATACTTCGAAATATCACTCTCGCGTAATAATTTACAGTCGTCATTATTTACTTAATATTGCGTGACGAAATATTATAATTGAAACGTGAAACGATCAAATGTTATACAAGGTGATTCCTTTATGAAAATTGTGTTTTCACATTTTGAATTTTACCATTATGTTAATAAAGTATAAAATCGTTTAAAAGAATTATAGAGTTATACGTAATCACATTGTTCCTTTGTAGTGCGTACAAAAAGTATGTTTGAGGTAAAATTAAGACGTTTCCGGTGTTAATAACTAGTTAGCTGACGAAATAGAGGCGTACTGTATTAAAAAGGAGTTATTATTCCGGTCAGAGTAAATAGTGCCGAGATATTGTGTATGTTTTAGTTGATATATTTCTATCTTCTTACTTTAAAAATAGTATCAATATAGGAAAAGTGACAATTTGCATATGTCTCTTTTTGGTCAAGTCAAAGTCAAAGTCAAAGTTTACTTAAATATATATAATAAATAAATATGAAATAAATGCAAAAGTATATAAAGATATGAATAAATTAATAGTATCGTAAAAATGCACACATTAAGATACACGTTAACACATAATGCACGGATTACACGGAGAGTCTTAATGCTTCGCAGATCATAAGATTATGATGCAGTATATTTAACCTTATTACAGTGGTTCACATTTATTACCGGAATACAGTAATAGAAGAGTCGTTTGACGGTATAATTGAGAATTGAACAGTCCCTTACACGGTTATGGTCGGGTCAAACAGTAACTAAAATAACTCCGTAGAAATGTTAAAGAAAAACATTTAATTTCGTTGTTTTTCTTTACTACAATTACGAACAATAAAAATAGCATTCTTTAATTATATTCTATTTATGTCTTAATTTAGTCAATTATAGTCGGAACATTAGTTGTTATGGAATTTGTAATTACCTTGAAGTAAGTAGATAAGACATAGGATTTATGGTTTAATTGTAGTAAGGCTTTATTAGCTTCAATTTCTTTTATAAAAGTTGCTTTCATCACCTACGAGGACAATTAAATATTTTACTTAATTCAATTAATACGTATAAATACTACTGTAGTTTCTTCTTAAAGGCTTATATTTATAATCAAACAACAATTAATTTTAATACAATTACTTTGATAATTTAGATTTTAAAATATAATGAGAGAAAGTCTTACACTACCTCTCGAATTTGTAACATAACATTAGTAAATTGTTCGTGTTATAAAAAAAAATTAATACGAACTGAAATATTTGCATAATAGATATAACTGACGTATAAATGAATATCTTAAGAATGAAATATATTATTTAGAAAATAATAATATCATGACTACTATATATAGTTCCTCTTAGAACTGTATTAAATCAAGTAAATTAAATACAAAATTGTTGATAATAATTTGCAATTAGAATCACTATATCCTATTATAATATGTTTGAAGATTTTGTGAAACATGTTCGTATATATATATATTATAGAATAGGAAGGCGGACGAGCATATAGGACACCTGATGGTATGTGGTCATCAATGATGGACATTGGTACTATAAGAAATATTAACCATTCGCTATCAACCTTGGGAACTAAGTTATGTCCCTTGTGCCTTTAATTACAATGGCTCACCCACCCTTCAAACCGGAACACAACAATACCAAGTACTGCTGTTTTGCACATAAGAATATATTGTGCATAGTATAATATCATTATAGCACGGAGGTCAGCAACATTATTTAATTGTTAAAGAAATAAAACTCGTTTGAATGTTTTTAGTTTTTAGTTCGAATCGGGAATCGATCCCAAGATAGGCAGCCTAATAAGGTAGTTACTATACCAATGAAGCAATTATCTTTAATAATGTGATAAATGTGGGTTTGTTTGCTTATCACGCTTTCATATCTTCTAATCAACTGATTATCATTAAATTTTGCATATACATTGTCAGGGGTCAAAGGACAAAGAGTACCTTAAGCCCCCCTTCTCACGCGGACGAAGCCGTGGTCGGGAGCTAGAAATATTGTAAGTGCAAAAGTGTGTTTGTTTATTTGTTATGCTTTCACATCTTAACTACTCAACCTTACCGTACCGTAACAGCCTGTGAATGTCCCACTGCTGAGAGAAGAAGGTTTGGAGCTTATTCCCCCACGCTGCTCCAGTGCGGTTTGGTGGAATACACATGTGGCAGAATTTCAGTGAAATTAGACACATACAGGTTTCCTCACGATGTTTTCCTTCACCGTAAAGCACAAGATGAATTATAATCACAAATTAAGCACATGAAAATTCAGTGGTGCTTGCCCGGGTTTGAACCCACGATCATCGGTTAAGATTCACGCGTTCTTACCACAGGGTCATCTCGGTTTATCGGCCATATCGGTTAACTACTCAACCGATCTTCACGAAATTTTTCATATACGGTGTTCTGAAAACGATACCTAACATCTGTCTCTCCCTCACACTCGCACGAAGACAGGGACGGATAGAAGTATTTTAAAACATATTTATATTCAGTACATAAATAACTATACCTAAGTTACCAGTAATTTTGCGTTATTACTACGATGTATCATCATAGTTAATGGTCTGATGCTTAACGAACCATCACGCTCAATACCTAATATAGTCTACTATATTCCAATCGCATCTGATATGTACGATTCAGTATGAGATGTGAATCGTAATACCGTACTGTCCCTATGATTGTTTCTAAGAATACAGAACGCAAGTCGTGTCAATATTTTGGCCCACGGCGTTGCTCACGATTTAAGTTCTTGGATCTTGATCATTGAGTTCATAGAAATATCACCAGGCTTGTGTACAAAGGTTTATCTAATTGCAGGAAAAAATAATGCGATGCTAACATATCGTTTGATAGAATGGTTGTTACTTGGCTTCATACCGATGACGTGAGTATTTTCTCCTAAGAAAAGAAAATAAACTCGAATAAAAAAAATATATAAATAACGCGCCGTAAATTAAGCAAGTAACAGTTAAAAAAAGCAAACGAGATTCATTTGCATTAGGTAGACCGTCAAGAAATTTTAGGGCGCGGCCGGCGGTTTCAAAATTGTGAGTTGAGATCAAACAGCACTTTCCCTTCGATTGTCCAAAGAAGCAAGCATTTTACATCAAAAACTAAACCTTATTTTAAACGATTTAAAGTTCTAAATTGTTTAGAAATAACATGTAAACGTCGTCAGCGTGTCACACAACTTTTCCCACGGCGGTCTTCCGTGGATAACTCTTATCTGAATGCACTTAACAAACTAAATTATATCCTGTTATTTATTGTGTAGAGTTGAAATTCGTTTAATTGTGTTTGTTTGCGGTTTTCATAGTGGTCATTTCTCGAAGTAGAGAAGCTCTAGGTCCCGTATAAGGGCGTATGTAATTAATGGTTTGCAGTGTTGCGCACTGGCATTTTATGCATCGTTGCATGAGAAATCTTCTATGGAAACTGTCACTTCTCATTATGAAAAAGTTGTTAAAGGCTTTGTTTAGATATGCTTGTCCTTACGTATATGTAAACTTGTAATTCGAAATATTGCCTTTCAAATCATCGCTTACCAAAACAAGTAGAGGCGATAAACTAGTTTGTGTTTTAAAAGATTTATTTCTATTCGCTGGAATAAATAAAGAACGCTCATTTCATTTGCGTACAAAAACATTGAATTACTTACTTAGAAAAGTATACGCTATCGTATGTATGAAGTTATTTGTGGTCGATTCAGTTATGTACATAAAAACGAAAGGGATTCAACTAGTCGAAGTATAGATAGGGTATGTAACTAGTTTTACTATGATACTATTTTAATGAACGGATATAATCAAATTATGGAAATGTTAGTCGTGTCTGTATACCATATAATTTATTTTTAATATATCTTGTATGAGGCCCGAAATGCAATTTTTAAAAAAAGCGACTTTTCTAACAAAAACAAGGCAACTAAGAAAATATGTGATGTCTCTCTGAGCGTCCCTTCCTTTAGTTTTCAGTTGGCAATTATCCCAATGCTGGGCTAACGGATCCTTTCCTAAAGAAGGCGTGGAGCTTATTCTACATCTCATAGTTCATCTCGTTCAGAGTGTTGAAGTAAAATTTTAAGGAATTAAAAAAAAACTAGCATGTATCGCATTGGACCAGCATGGTGGAAGAAACTCCAAACCTTCTCAATAGGAGGCCTTTGTCCAGCAGTGGATCATTTGCTGACCTTTACTTTATTAAGAACATATTGACACTGTACAGCAAACTTTGTCGATTTAAAATAATTATAAGGTACGACTTCGCAGGCAGACATTATATGGTGATTAGGGCATACAAAACCACAGAGTCCTAACAAAAGAGCAATGAAAAAGGTATAATCGTAAACATGTAAATGTATTTTTAAACATCGTAAAGAGCAGAAACAAATTGTTAGCCTCTCTTAATGCATCGTAAAAATATCCTTAAAAAGTCAATTAAACAATTATGATGAAATTTTAAACGCAATAAAACTCCAAGCGATCAATCAAGGTTTACACTCGGTCATAAAATATATAAATGCAATACATTAAGGGCAGCTTAAACCCAATAAGTGGTATTAAAGACCTCTTAGGCGTGTACACACCGGACTGACGTTGACGCTGTAATCCGTGGTTATTGAGTGTGTACCCCGCCGATACAGTGATTGATAAACTGTGTTTACAAATACTTTAGAGTGCTTTGAAATATCTATTGATCGTGAAATCTATCAGTTTATTCGTTTTGAGTTGAATATGTTGTTTGTAATGCGTTCCTTTGCTTTTTACGAGAACTCATGGTTGCTCATGGCGTGACTTACACTTGATACATCATCATCATCATCATCACCCTTTAAGTGGTTCACATGCACAAAATTAATTTGTACCAACAATTAACATTAGTCAACTCTAAAATTCGAATATACACGTGTGTTGTAAAATTTTTATCACTAGAAACACAAAAGGTCAATTTGTCTCTATTATTAACAATGATCAAGATTATTATAAAACTGTATACGTCAACATTGACCATAAAATGTATTTGTACGCAGCGAGTGAAGCAGGTTTCTGATAAAACTTGCACTTGTATTAAGTTAAACACAGTGCAAAATTATTTAAAAAAGTAAATAATGTGCTGAACGATATTAAGTCTTATTGATACGTGTTAAGGTGTCGTTTTGTTATTCGTTGGTGCGTGCATCGAATTCGTGTTCGTATACAAAAAATCAGGTCATCGCTCGCAAGTTGTCCGATATAATAATGATGAATGACCTCACACGTTCTCTTTGTGCATGTAAGGATGCGGTCTGAGTTATCGCGGATATTAATCGATTATTTTATTGACTGTAAAGTAACGATTAGTATCATTTAAAATAATGTTAAGAGTCTTGTGCATTGGATATGAATGATAACTAAGTTTTTTTTTACCGGCGTCTTTATTTTAAGGCATCATGACGGCTACTTCTGACTTTATACGAGAATACTCAAGTGGCAATATATATTTGACTTATTTTGAAATTTAAAAAATCCTTATTTGTGTTCCTTATTGAGTGACCCTTTAAATTTTTCGCTTTAATAAGTTTTGTTTGGTTGTAGAGTTTTATGCGAGACCGTCTGGGTAGGTGTCCATTCATCACATGATGACAGAGACGTGCCACATATCTAAATAAGTTCCCAAGGTCGATGGCCCATTGGCGGTATAAGGGATGGATAATATTTCAGCGTCAATTTGTATGGGACGTTGTGACCAATTTCCATCAGGTGACCCGTTAGTATAATATATAAAAAAAAATGTGCATGCATATAAAAAAAGTTAATAAACGTCCATTAACAACGAAAATCGCTACCCGCCAACGCCCATACGATCGAAATAAATGCAATTTCAAATTCATTCACATTAGCGATCTGATATCGTTATCGCGAACAGTAGCGGTTTTGACAAATGATAGCCAGTTCAAATCTACCGTCGCATCTTCACGGTACCACATGGGGGTGGCCACTTAATTACTGCCGGATGTCGTTAGTAAAACGCATTGCGTACCACTGCATTCATTAGCTTAGCTCATGTAATTTGTTCATAATATTTTATGCTACGAACGAGTTATTAATTATCGTAAAATAGCGCTATGTTAAAGCTTTCTCTTTATTTATCCTTACTACGTCTACAAAGCTTGTTTTGGATTTAATTCCAAAACTATGAATATTAGGAAGATTGTTCACTTAAGCGTTTGTATATTTCAAACATTAACTAGTGTGTACGACTTTGTTATGGAGATATAGTTTTCGATTATGTAAACTGGGTATTATACTGGGTGCAGTGTAACAGCCTGTAAATGTCCCACTGCTGGGCTAAGACGACCTCTCACTTTTTGAGGAGAAGGTATGGAGCTTATTCCACCACGCTACTCCATTGCGTGATGGAATTGGTGCAATACACATGTGGCAGAATTTCAGTGAAATTAGACACGTGCAGGTTTTCTCACGATGTTTGCCTTTACCGTATAGCACGAGATGAATTATAATCCCAAATTAAGCACATGAAATTTCAGTGGTGCTTGCCCGGGCTTGTTCTCACAATTATCGGTTAAGATTCACGCGTTCTTACCAATGGGCCATCTCGGCTTCTGGGTAAATATTTATTCGCTCTGACAGTTTAATTTACAAAATTCTATGCTATTTTTGCACACATGGTAAAGTCTAAGGCAAACATTAGAACTATATTTTTGAAACGCATCGTAAATCTTTGAATGATCTCCTGATCTAATAAGACCCTGTGTAAAAAGTATAGGTTTCTTTTTAGACAGCCTGTGAATGTCTCATTGATGGGCTAAGACCTCCTCTCTCTTTGAAGAGAAGGTGTGAAGAGCTTTGTCCAGCACAATGCTCCAATCCGGTTGGATACACAAATGACAGAATTTAAGTGAAATTAGTCACATGCATGTTTTCTCATGAAGTTTTTATTCAAGTAAAACGTATAAAAATTCAGTAGCAATGCAACCGCTGTGATTGAACCCGCGATCATCGGTTAAGATTCACGCGTTCTAACAACTGTGCCATCTCCGGCTCCGCTGCCACTGTGCTCTATACAGTTCTCCTAAGAGTGATTTTGCCCCCACACTTCTTGCTAATGATTATAGCGGCTCAAGGACATTCCGGCTACCGTCGCTCTTAGAACCTCGAGCCGTCCGTTGCTTCGAACTTTTCCATATCAATATAATTTAACGTCGACAGGCAGAAATTATGAAATAGATAAACACATACATCCTTACTAATATAATAAATGCTACTTAACTAATCATCATGGAATTTTTCGTAAACGTTGTCAGAAAAGGAAACTGTACATAACAACTCAGTCTCCGGGTTAGAATCCTTTTTATGTTATCGTTATGTATTTGGTAGAATATTAATTATAATAGAATATTTAGTGTGAATATCTTATGTACAAACTACTTTCTATTTCATTTAAAGTGATATCGTGAGAACGTTTCATAATTTAAAATCAATTAATTAATTAAATTTATTTATTTCGATAATTATTGAGTTTAAAGGGAAATAGCGATGTAGATCATAATATGATTATGTTACCATTAATTAATTCAGATGTAAATATACTGAAGTAATTAAAAAAAATACATATTATTTATTACTTATTTACATTTTTAAATTGACATAATTTTCCACGGCACCGTAACTTTCAAATTAACTTTCATTCAGTTTCATTCTGATTTATTTTTTAATGTATTTATTATTTTCCACAATTTGTTTTGTGTCATAATATTTCCTTGCTCACATTCAAATTAAATTTCCAAACAATATATCATAAATGTTCTATGTTTTTTTTTGTATAAAACAAAGATATTAAAAATAAAAAAATACGATGTAAGCAATTGTATTAAATAGTCGATACAGATAAAAGGTATGTAAGTACCCACCGTGACGAAATATTTTGATGCGTTGTTTTATGTCTAAACGACTGTGGCGCCATTTGCAATGGAATCTTAACGAATTTCCAACTTGAAGACTCATTAAATAAACTCAGACGAGGCGGCTTTGCTATTTTTAATGAACCTCTTGTTATTTAATGTCAGTTTAAATGTAGTACAATTCAGATATACGTTTTATTATTTGTCTTACTACGACTCTTATTAGGCGATGCTACGTTTATTTTTTTATTTGCTCGTCTGGGTAGGTTACACTCACTCATCTGACAGCAATTTTACTATTACTATGTTCTGGTTTGAGGAGTTAGTGAACCAGTCTACGATACGAGTCTATGAACCAACTACTGACACAAGGAACATGAAGCTTCGAAGGTTATAGCGGTGACTGAGCTAGTGTCACTACAGGGCTATAACATATTAGTTCCGAAGGTTGGCGGCTTATTGGCGATGTAAGAAATGGTTAATATTATCACAGCGCCCGTGTCTGTGGGTAGTGATCACTCACATTAAGTTGGCCAATTTGCACGTCCGCATATTATATATAATAAAAACTGTTTTATAGGCTCAAGAGTCTTATGAGGATGAGGAGAAATACTGTTAGCATTCTTACCATCGTTCCATGTGTACTTTAATTTCGATTCGTACATATTTATTAAAGTCATTAATGTAAATAATATAAAATTCTAATTCTATATTTTAAAAGTTTACACGTGTACATAGACCTTTATGAAACCTATGTGCTTTAGAAGTTATGTTTCAACCTGCTCCGTGAATAATTGTCTCGTGGTATTAATTCCTTTCCTTCCTAATTATCATCGGTTCAAAATTTATATCGGTATTAGTAGTATTAGTCATGACAATGGTTCCGAGTTCACTGTTACATACTATCTTTAATTTATACATTACTAAAATAGTAACCAAGTAGAATATAATATGATAGTTATACGTTCTGAACTGGTCGAGGCCTCGTGTGGATTTAATTTGTTGGGATATTAAAGCGATATTTAATTTCTTAAATGCTTAATTTGAATACTGAAATACGAAATGAAATTTAAGGAGCCGGGGATTGCGTGGATTTTTATCTCGGGTTCAAATCTAGCCTATTAGCATTGTCTTTTCGTTTAATTGATGTTTAACAAAGTGTGCGCAAATAGACAGACATTATTCAAAATATCATTCATATTATAGTTTTTTTATATTGGCTCAGGGTCAACTGCTTTGCCGTTAACTAAGTATTTTTCCAATTCATGATTTGAACCAGGACCTCGAGATCAGCAAGCAGCTTTTAGCTTTGTAACCACTAGACTAACAAGGCAGTTTCTTAAAATGATTACTAAAGTTTTTACTGTATTAAATAATGCGCGCACATTAAGTTGATAATATTATCGGACTCGTATTACCTGTATCATTTCATTTTAAATTATGTTTATAATTCGAATAAAAACGAACCGAGTAAAACTTTACCGAATCGATAATCGTTATTGAATGAATCATCCCTACGCCAGAACAAATAAGAACTGTCATCGTTCTGAATAATGGATAGTGAAACTTGATACCGTACCGTGGTCTCCCGTTTCTAAACCGATAGTTTATTGGGATATGATGACCTTTGGATAGCTTAGTCTTTGTGTACGTATGAAATATTATCATAAAGGTAGATAATACATAATATGGAAAAAAATATTAGATAACCGTTAATAGATCGATCGGAAATCAGTAAATGTAATTTACGCTTACTAGCTTTACTGTTCGATATTATTTTGAATATACATAAAAAACTATCCTGTCTGCTCTTTAAGAATATTCTCAAGCGTGAACAGTAACTGCTTTTTTCTTTTTCTATAGAATAGGACGGCGGACGAGCATATGGGCCACCTGATGGTAAGTGGTCACCAAACGCCCTTAGACATTGACATTGTAAGAAATGTCAACCATCGCTTACATAGCCAATGCGCCACCAACCTTGGGAACTAAGATTTTATGTAACTCATAAATATCAGTCGACCAAGCATTTTTTTTTCAATTAAATATTTAATAACTACGCCCTTTAAATACTTTGTTCTCTTTTTTATTTTTATTTGCTTTAATTTTTTTTTGTGTAAGTTAGGGCAAACGGCAGGAGGTTTGCCTGATGTTAAGTGACTGCCACCGCCCATCTGCAACACCGGAGGGCTAGCAGGTGTGTTACTGGCATTTTAGGAATGGGTAGGCTCCTTTCTTGATGGTTCTGGTTCGTATTATATAGTGTTATAAATATAGAGTAAAAAATACTCATCTACTCCACGTTGTGATTATAAAAAGGTTAGCAAAGTGAAGTAATCGCCTCTAAGTTCGTTGCTTGACGAATGCCCACCTGTCCTCTTAATAAAACGTTTATAGGAGTCAACACCACCTCGACCATAAAATAGAAATTATAAATGCTAGTATAATTTATACAGCATAATTTGCTCGGATTCGAACTTGTATTCTTCGGCTAAATTCCATGTATTTTAGTCACTGGGCCTTCTCAGCTACTGCGTATTTTTTTAATTTTTTTTAAACCTTATACTTCACTATGTAATTTAGAACGAGTCATATTGCTATTTCCCCACTCTAGTAGTTCAACTAAAATCGATGGGAATTCAATCAAGTTCCGCGTATATTTTTTATCAATCGTGATTGAAAAATTGATGCGATCAAATGGCTTTTAACATACTGGTACATCCGTGAGAGACATTTGATAACTCGATGCGCAACCGAATTACCGATGAAGGTTGATTGAAAACTGAAAGGAGAAACTCGCTTCACTTCGAGATCCGATTACGTAAATAGAATATGCAAAAATTTAGTTTTTTTATAAAGGTTAATCAAAATTAATAGGCGTAAATGTTCTTTGAATAATATGATAATTATTAATTAATTAAAAATATTTTCGTTATTAATTACGTTTTAATGGATTTTAATGTGCAATAAATAATTTAAATGTTTTAATGAAAACTATATTAATTTTAATTATGTATTGTGTAAGGAATACAATTTGCGTGAAAATTAAATTATTTTTAATATAACAATAAAAAATATTATACAATATGCTAAATAATATAGTATGAAATACCTGAGTTAAAAAAGATTATAAAAAATTGTAATTGTAAAAAATCAAATTAATACTTAAAATTATATAAACACATCATACGATTTAATTTTATTAAAAAATATATATATTAACGTACTCTTCAAATTATTATAACACTGTATGAAGTGAGATAATTCGGCGTACACGGCGCGCTTGCATGCTACGAGCTCCATTCGCCGCAACTAATCGATTTCTCGTCTATTTCACTGCCACCTCTATTATATTCGATGACCTCACTCAAATATCGATAATATCCGATTCTTTCCCTAATCGAACGATTAATCGAGAATACTTCAATGTTCCACGGTTTCTAAGTCTTTAAATTGCATTAGATTAATCGATCGATAAACGAAATTTTATCAAAGTATATTTATCATCTGTTTGGAAGCTTGATTAAACGATAATATAACATTGTTTATATATATATACCAACCCGCATTGGAGCAGCGTGGTGGAATAAGCTCCAAACTTTCTCCTCAAAAAAAGAGGGGCCTTTAGCCCAGCAGTGAGACATTCACAGGTTGTTACGGTTATATATATATGTATGTGTGGAATTTCTTCAAAATTAGTGCTCAGCTTATAATGCCGCAGACCCAACGATCCTGGGTTTAAGTCCCATGTTGGACAAAGAATTCGAATTATGAGAGTGCACTTGTGTTTGCGCACACTGTCTGTATTGTAGTGTGTCTTGAGCCGATGTATGATATATAATGAGGTAGATGTATTGATAGATGCCTTTGAGAATAGCTGTTGTAGCCGAAATCTGTTATATTTGAATGAATGAAGACATCCTAAATTAATAACTTTTAAAAGTACAGTAATTTATATGTAATGGAGTAACAACAATGGTAGGCATTGTGTAACTACAGGCACAAGGAATATGACTTAGTTCCGAAGGTTGGTGCATTGTTTATATAAGGAATGGTTGAAATTTCTTATGGAGCCAATATCTGTGGGCAGAGGTGACTTACCACTTACCACCTTTTGTCTGTCTGCCCACTGCCTACAAGGAGCACACACACACTAGAATCGGTAATTGATATATCATATGAAATCATCCATAAATTCGAAATTAATATTAATATAATACACTATATATAATACTATATATAACAACATACAACAAAATAGGAAAATATAAAACAAATTCAGGTAATTTTAAAATAATCACCGGCTCATTTCTTAGACGCGTAAAGTACCGTGACATTGTAACGTTAGTCTGCTCACTTATGTTCCAAGAAAAGAATTACACTCGTGTAGTTGATTACAATAAACGGAGTCAAAAGGGCAAATACGGAAAGTAGAGGATCGTGCTGCTAGGAATGTTTAATTGTCTTGCGGGAAAACGTTTTGCTAAGTGATATGTTGTTACGCTGGTCCAAATAGCTAAGGATTTTGTACTTCATACAGCTAGTTATGTATTACTAGGCTTAGAGCTGCTAAGTCCACTTAGTGTCCTAAGTGTTCTTCAAACCTCTAAATAAGGAGGGCCATATTTTGAGGTCTGCAAGCCCCGTAGCAACAAAGGAGTGGAGGCCACTGGAACCAACGGTAAATGTTAATTATTTTCCAAATAAATTTAACTTTTTTTCATATAAATCATTTTATTAAATATACGTGTTTACTCGTCGATATTGGGAAGTTTTTTCTTTAAAAAAAAAAAATTCTTTATTATTCTTCTCCTGTGACTACTATTTTTTGTTGATACACATAAAGTATATATCTGGCAGAATTTCAACTGCCACATTCAGGTTTACTCACGATGTTTTCCTTAACCGCTGAGCACAAAGTGACAACAAGCATTCAGTTCGAAATTATTTAAAAAAAAACTGTAATTATATTTATAGTTACTTGATAAATATTAATTATAAGCTAATTTTTTAATGCATTTTACTTCACTTGTGGCTTAGGATCTATTTATTCTTATGTTGTATAAATCATATATATTTTATTTGTTATTTATTTCTTTTATAATACATATATTTAGCTTAAAGTATGAAGACGTAACTTATAAAAACTTTCCTTTTTTATACAAAGAAATTGGCGATTTCGGCAAACGTTATTTTCTTTCAACTGTCATGGGTCATCTGTCGGGCTGAAAATATTTTGCCATCTCAGAGGCTTAAAACTATCGACTATGTATAGTAGATTGTACACATGAATTTTAATCAAAATAACAGGTTCAAATCCGGACAAGCGTTTCGTTTTCATGAGCTAAATTAGTGTATATAATCGTGAAAAAGGCTTCATATAAGCGAGTAAACCTTTTGTATCGGATAACATATTGTTTTATGTGACCACCAACTAGAACTGAAATCTGGTGGAGTCCAACCCTTCTCCTACCTTTTTTTTAATCGTTTGGTTGGTCTTTAACACACTTCATTGGCTAGAATATGTTTAAGAACAAGTAAGGAATTTGATATGTTGAAACTTTTTCTAGACTATATAAATTCTTTACTTCATTATATAGAGAAATATTTTAAAAATAGTTTAGAATATGTATACTAATATTAAAAATTCCAAAGTAATTCTGACTATCCATCGGTCTGACAAGTACGATTTCACGCCTGCATCATTGAACCGATTTTGGTGAAATTGGGTATAAAGCAAGCTTGAGCCCCAAGGGAGGAGATTGAATATTTTTAAACCTAACAATAAAACGCGGAGGAAGCGGCGAGTAAAAACTAGTATATTGAATTTCTTATTAGCATAATTTATTTCACGTTTCACTAGATTGTCGATTCAAAATTAGAGTAATGTTATTTTTAAGTTTGATTTCAGTATAATTTAGTCAATAGTACCTAAATATTACATTATACCTAAATAAAACGATTCAGCTTTTAACTTTTATGATAATTTAAAAATTAATATATTCTCATTCTCAAATATGTATTATTTAAAACCTTAATATTTTATTAACAATGAGGAAAAATGAAACCATTGATAATAGTTACTGATTATAAAAATATTAGTGAAACTATTATATTTAAAGTAAGTAATAACAAAATACTCGCTAATAATATTTGACCTAACCATTTTACAAAACGTACAATATATGTAATAATTAAAAAGAAAATAAATTAAATTTGAATTGGAATTACGAGACTACGACTAACAGAGTTGGCTTTTAATTTTGTTGAGGTTAATAAGGCGCAAAATATCCTTCCAGATAATTTTTTTTATAGTTAAAGATCTTATTTCAATTTTTTTATGGGTGTAACAGATTAGAGAGTAAAGTAACACCTTCCTTGCGCAAAGCTTACACGCACCGTCGATTCCTTCAACCGCAGTTACTATGGTAACAATGAACACGGACCGCCTTTGAATACTCATCTGGAGATTAAGCTCGTGTGTTACTCTACGGTCCTCATTGAGTTTGAATGGCAATGGTTAAGAAATATTTCTTTATAATTTATAAATAGAAAATATACAGTAACGTAAACATGATTTGCTTTTTAGTTGGCGGTTTATTTTTCTCATATAGATGACTTGAAAGTAACTCGTATTATTTATATTTCTGACAGCATCAATAAGCGAAAGGCTACTCGCACATTTTCATGTAATAAAACAGCTAGCTCAAAGCTCTATCATCAACATTTATAAAACAGTAATGCAATATGTGAATCCTTATTGCCAAAATAGCAGCTGTTGCAGGGAGCGGCGGAGAGGGAAGACTTAGTTCAAAAAAGTTTATATATGAGCCGAAAATGGACATTGCTTATTCTACTTGACGAGTAGAGTAGAGTTATTCTGTTAGAGTTAACTCCAAACTCACCGCAGAACATGTTCGTGAAATGTCAGAAAGTGATACGGGACATTGACTATAATAATAGTTATAACATATAAAATATACACGCATAAAAATTGCGTATCGTTATTACGTTTATTACACAAGTGAGAAACTAATTCTAAAATTAAATAATCGAAAATTCGTTACAATAATATATAATATTTTTTTTATTCCTCTGATTCAATGACTCTTCTGAAGTAAAACTTTTAAAGGAGGTCAACACAAATGGGCTGAATAAGTTATATTTCATGGGTTAGTTTGAAACAATTCACAAGGCATTATGAATTTCTAAATTTAAAAGTGTTTTTTTCTGGAGGGTTTGAAGTGACTCAGATATATTGATTTTAAATTTTGGTCTAATGTGGCCTTTGCCTAAACATAGAACGAATAAAAAAAAACCTTAAATGTCCTCCTTTCATGTTTAATTTATATGGTTTTGTTGTTACGTTATTATAATCTGTTTTTATTTACAAACAACATCATAATCACAACGTAGGTGCAACATATGGAGTTATCGTTTGTTGCTCATAATGATTAATGCAAAGCTAATCTTTGGGATATAATATAACATCGTATTCATATAATAAAACGGGTTTGTTATTTAAAGAAGTGCGTCATATTCCGAAGCGTTATTTTATAAATTGCATACGTGACTAATTTGCAAAAACTGCAAATATATCCTTCATTACTCGACCCTCAATCATAACCGATTATAATTATGAGCCATTTACCGACAATGACGTGGAATTTGACGAAGAAGACAAAAATATGACAGGATATTATGAGAAATATACATTTTTGTTGCCAAATTTGGTATCATTTACGATGAAGATGAAAAATAACATTTACCGAGGTATTTTAAGAGGTCGTTTAGAATCTTATAACGATGTTGAGAAAATATGGTGATACGAACAAGTTAAAATATTAAAAAACGCCATTTTATATAAGTCGACGTAGCGACTTGGTTTTAAAACGTGAAGCATATTGTCATAATAATAATAAAGATTGTAAGAACATGCTAATATTAAATCGTACTTCTAATTATAAACACTTATATTGCGTCTCCTTCCAGGTTCGAATTCAATTTTACTCGGAGGTAGGCCTATGTGTAAGCCTGTCTGGGTAGGTACCATCTAATCATCATTTATTCTACCGCCAAACAGCAATGAAATTATGAGTGAGCTAGTAAAACTTCAGGCACAAGGGTAATAATATCTTAGTTCCCAATTGTCGATGTAAGGAGTCTTTAATGTTTCTCATGGCACCAATGTATGGGTGGTGGTAGCCACTTACCATCGGGTGGCACATTTTACAGTCCTCCTACCTATATTAAAACAAAGAAAGTAGAAATAAATAAATAGTAAAAAAAATCGATGTTCACATAATATTATTATTTTTTATTACATAGGTACTATATGCGTATTCATCTAGTTAAATCTTGTTCTGGTTAAATTGAAAAAGTTTGAAGAATAAAAGAAAAGTATCAATATATATATTGGGAATTAAGATGTTATGTCCCATGTGCCTGTAATTCACCCTGGCTCACTCACCCTTCAAACCGGAACACAACAATACCAAGTACTGCTGTTTTGCGGTAGAATATCTGATGAGTGGGTGGTATCTACCCAAACGAGTTACACCTGTTATATAATAAATTAGAAACAGTTTACTGAAGAGGCAAAATGGAAAAGAAAACTAGCCACTCAAAAAATGACGCAGACTTAATTAAAGTTTGTGGAGATATAAATTGAATAATTAAAAAATATATATTTCTCATATAGCTACTGTTTTAATTTTAGCTTAAACTTATATTCGCTTTAATCATTGACATTAAGAACTCATTGATTTATATTTGATATCATATATTATAACAATCGCAATTTAAAAGAATGCCACCATTAAACGGATGCGAACGGATTCACTGTGAACGAATGTATAGCAATAAGTCTTTAGCCTTTTTAAATCGTTACTCAGAAACAATCAATATCAACGCTAGACGCAAAAAGGCATACGATCAATTTAAGAATAACTCTGCAGCAGAGAGATCCATCAAAAATCGATTACATACAACAAATTGCAGTTTAACAACCGGCTGTGGAGGCTTCGCGGTGTTACGTTCGTACTCCACTTGACTTTTATGTGCTTTTGTTCTTAACATTTTTATTAAATATAATTTATACTGACGTGTGTTTTGTTTGCAAGGACTCGGCAGATAGTAGATTTAATTTTGTTAAATAAATAACTACTAAAATTTAAGGTCTTATACTATGTACCTTGCTAACAAACATGTCGATATATCCTAGCAAATATATAGGAGAGGTGTTTTCCAAAGTTTCGTATATTCTTCTATATTTATAATAATATTATTTGAAATCTATCCATATTAATAAACACGAAGACGTTGTTTTTGGAATGCCTTAATGAAAAAAAATGCTTAACAGATACATACAACTTATACAAAAGGCGTTTTAGACAAGGTTTTATTATATTTTATATATTATTATTATATAAGTTTCACGTGCTGCAAGCTTAGACTATTGAGTTGACAATGTGTGAATTTCATGTTTTTTGTAATTAAAATTTAATAAAAATATTTTGTATACAAATGTATTATATATTTTTATAATAAACGTAAATGACTAAATAAATATAAAAATCCAAGTTTATTGTTGGTGTTAATAATTTATCAATCAACAGCCTATCGTTGTCCACTGCTGAACATAGGCCTCTCCCAAGGTGCGCCAAAGCTCCCTGTCCTCCGCCTTCCGCATCCAGTTGGTGCCCGCCACCTTCTTAAGGTCGTCGGTCCACCTGGCTGGAGGGCGCCCTACGCTGCGCTTGCCGATTCGCGGTCTCCACTCTAGGACTCGTCTGCTCCAACGGCCATCGGTCCTACGACATACGTGACCAGCCCACTGCCACTTCAGCCTGCTAATTTTGCAAGCTATGTCGGTGACTCCGGTTCTTTTCCGGATAATCTCATTTCTGATCTTATCCTTCAAAGATACTCCGAGCATAGCTCGCTCCATAGCACGCTGAGCGACTTTGAATTTGTGGACTAGTCCCGCAGTTAGTGTCCACGTTTCGGCACCGTATGTCATGGCAGGTAAGACGCATTGGTTGAAGACTTTCGTCTTCAAACATTGCGGTATAGACGACTTGAGGACTTGACGAAGGTTGCCAAATGCTGCCCATCCCAAGCGAATTCTTCGATCGGCTTCCTTCTCGAAGTTGTTCCTACCGACTTGTATTATCTGTCCTAGGTAGGTATATTCACTAACAACTTCGAGAGGTTTCCCCTCGACGTATATCGGTCCCGGCACGACATGCCTATTGAACATGACCTTGGTCTTGTCCAAGTTCATACCGAGACCGACACGCCGGGAAGACTCGCCTAGGCTACGCAGCATTTCGGTGAGTTGTTCCAGCGACTCTGCTATGATGACGATATCGTCGGCAAATCGAAGGTGTGAGATGTACTCGCCGTTTACATTGACTCCATACCTAGCCCAATCCAGCGTTTTGAAAACGTCTTCCAACGCGTTGGTGAACAGTTTCGGGGATATTACATCCCCCTGTCTCACTCCTCTGCGCAGTTGGATCGCCTTCGTCTTACAGTCCTGGATGTGGACAGTCATTGTAGCGGCGTTGTACAGACATCTCAGTACCTCGATATATCTCCAATCGATATGACATCTCTGCAATGAGTCGAGCACTGCCCAGGTTTCGATGGAGTCGAAGGCTTTCTCGTAGTCCACAAATGCCATACACAGCGGCTGATTGTACTCTTCGGTCTTCTGCACAATCTGCCGAACAGTATGGATGTGGTCCACGGTGCTGTAGCCTGATCGAAAGCCGGCTTGCTCTGGGGGCTGGAACTCGTCAAGTCGTCTGGCGAGACGGTTCGTGACGACTCTTGAGAACAGCTTATACACGTGACTCAGGAGGGAGATTGGTCTGTAGTTTTTCAAGAGGGTTTTATCACCTTTCTTGAAAAACAGTACCACCTCACTCCCGCTCCACGTTTCCGGGGTCTTGCCATGTTGGATGACGGAATTAAAGAGGCTTGCTAGCTCTTTCAGGACCGGAGTCCCGCCTGCCTTAAGCAACTCTGTTGTGATTCCGTCATCTCCCGGAGCTTTGTTGTTTTTAAGCTGTTCTAGAGCCGCCCTAATCTCTCCTTGGTCAACGACCGGGAGCTCCTCGGAGTAATGGCGCATAAGAGGGGCGCGCTGGTCATCAATACTGATTCCCACGGGTTTATCCGATCTTGAAGAGAACAACTGCCCATAAAACCTCTCTACTTCTCCGATAATCTCAGGCCTAGAGGTAACGACCCCACCATTTTCAGTTTTAAGTTTTGTCAGACGCGGCCTCCCAAACTTGCGAGCGAACACTTTCGATCCCCGATTTTGCTCAATCGCAGCCTTGATGGCACGGGTATTGGAGCGTCGGAGATCGCGTCGCGTCAGCGTTTTTATTGTTCGGTTTAAGGCCTTATCTGACAAAAACGATGGTAGTTCTCGTCGTTTTCTCATGAGCTCGAGTGTCTCAGCAGAGAGTTTTGGTGCGTTGTCTCTTCTCTGTGGCGGAAAACACTTGCGGGATGTGTTTTGCAGTATTTTGACCAGCGTGTCGGTTCTCTCATCAATGCTGCTTATGGTTTCCAACGCGGTGAATTGATTTTGAAGTTCCATTTGGAACTTTTCGGAGCCTTGAGCAGCTTGGAGCATGGTAGGTCGGAGAGTAGACCTCATCATTCTCGATCTTTCGGCTTTTAAGTTGATATTTAGAGTGCCTCGAACCAAGCGGTGATCACTTCCGGTATTAAACCTGTTGATCACTGAAACATCTCTAAATATGTGCCTTTTATTCGAAATGATAAAGTCTATCTCGTTCCTTGTCACGTTATCGGGGCTTCGCCAGGTCCACCTCCTCTGAGGCTTCTTTTGAAAGAAAGAATTCATCAAAAAAAGCCCCTGCGCTTCGAGAAAGTTTACCAGCATTTGCCCCCTGTGATTTCTGCAGCCCAAGCCGTAAGGTCCGACTTTCGATTCACCGCTATCTTGTACTCCCACTTTAGCATTAAAGTCTCCCATAACAACATTGTAGTGGGCCCTCGAGGTGTCGTTGAGGGCCTTTGCGATGTCCTCGTACATCGCTTCGACCACATCATCAGAGTATGTCGAAGTTGGCGCATATACCTGTACAACCTTCAGGGAGTACCTGTCGGAAAGTTTTAGGACAAGGTACGCTACCCGATTCGACACACTACTGATTTCCACAATGCTGCTAATGAGATCCTTTTTGACAAGAAAACCGACACCACCCTGGGAGAGGTTATCACCTTCGCGGAAGTAGAGTAAGTTACCGGACTCTAGAGTTATCGTGTCCTCCCCCTGTCTTCGGACTTCAGATAACCCCAGTATATGCCAGTTTATATGACTTAACTCTACTTCTAATTCGGCGAGGTGATGGTCCAGCCTCATCGAGCGTCCATTATACGTTGCCATTTTCAGTCGTTTTATACGGTAGCCTGCCGTGAACCGGTGATTCTTAGCACCCCCTGCCCTGCCGATACCGCGACCGCTACCTTGGTCGGGCCTAGCGGGCTTGCCGGTAACTGGGGGCCTTTTTTTGGGCGCATCTGCCATTAAGGGAGGGGTTTGCCCATACTCGCCGCGCTGGGCAGGCGTGTTGGCGAGCGCAGTAGGGGGTAAGATGTTTATGGGAGGGGGGACGCTGCTGCCCATCCCCCCTTTTCCCCGTCCCTCAGTCGCCTCTTACGACACCCACGGGATGAGATTGGGGGAGTACTATTCTAAGCCGGTACTCCACGGCGTTAATAATTTAAATAAAAGTTTTTATTTAAATGTAAAATAATTAAAATTTAAATGTTTATATGAATATTTTCTTTATAATAATTTAAGAATATCATTTTAATAATTCAAAAGGATAATTAATTTGCAAGTTATTTTTACATAAGATTAAAATTTCAATAATTAAGAAAACTAAATTTTGAGAGTAATAAGTCTTTGTAAACATATCGGTAATTCAATTAATCGATTATTGATAATTATAAATATCGATTTCATTTAATCGAAATGTCACCAGTATCATATTATTGCTAATGACGTGCAATTACTCTGATAATTAGCGGCTGGGTTCGTTAACTCGATCAATTATATCGATTTGGATTATTTATAAATGTATTAAATTTGTTTTTGCTCGATAATATTTCTCATAACATAAATAATACCTTTAATATAAGTTAAGAGTAATTATTCCTCGTGAGACAACTATAAATAAGAAGTTTGATAATTTATGTGTTTTGATGTTGAAGAGAATAAAAAACTTTATTGTATTCCATAAAATATATTTTCAATTTCGTAATTTAATGTGTAGTGTAACTACTTAAATATCAACGCACAGACAACAGTGTTGGACTAAGAGACTAATTTAAGTTAGTATATTCATTAGTTTGTCTTTCCTGCTTGTCATATTGTTTATGTGATGTCATATTTAATCCATAAGACAAATGTTAAAAACGTCATGCAATAAAAATAATAATTTGACAAATGTTTGATGTGAATTGAATTTTTTTATATTTGTGTTTTAGTTTTTAAGCAATTAAGAATGTAATACTTGAAAGTTTTATTGTTGAAATAATATTTCTTTTCTCATTAATATATGTTATATTAAATGAACAAGAACAAAACCGCTTTATTGCTTTTTCACACTACCGATTTGCACGCGATTACTTAGCGATGCGGCTAAAGAAACAAGAAAAAGCGCGCTTTCGAGCACGCACTGCACGTCGCATGATCGCATCAAATTATTTTTCAACGTTATCGATTTTCGTAAGATATATAATACCTATTACGTACTGTTAAAATATACACCTAAATTAAAATTGTGCGTTCAAAATATGCATTATTCAAGAACATTCTTACAAGCACTTTTCGTCATTACATGATTAAATTAATTTAAAGTTTATATTTAAAGCAATAACTCAATGCCAGATGTGGTATATTATGATTTAAATTAATGGATGACAGAAGTTCGATCGTGTAAGCTTTGTGTCATGTTTTTATATAAGTAAATTTGCTTAGTGGCTTGATGTTGTACCCGTCTGGCTAGGTCCTACCGATACAGAACATATTCTACGGTCAACAGTTACACCTTTCCTAGCTCAATTCCGGTTTGAAGGACGAGTGAGTCTTTATCACAGGCATTAGAGAAATTTTGACTAAAATTGTTGGTGGCGCATTGAGAATGTAATAAATGGTAACAATTTCTTATATTGGCAGTGTACATCATATGGGTGGCGACGACCACTTAACTTAAAGTGTACCGTCTGCCTTCATAATTAAAATTAAAAAAAATATCCTTTTTCATGCCGTTAAAAAAACTTACAATGAATAAAAGGGCAGGCCACAGAGGAGTTTTTACTTAAGCGTGGTCTGCAACTAAGTTGCAAGCTACCATATACCGTGGTAGCCGGGCTAAGTGTTATGTTCTCGTTCATTTATCGCCTCGCTAAGCACATGTTTGCGAATCGCCAGTGTGAAAGGGTTGCTATGTATTGAGTTTGACGGTACATTAGAAACGTCAGGTGTTTGAATCATCCTACCTTGCCTAATGTTATTGGGCATAGGACCACCAGCTGAATCATTTCAATATAATCTCTTGATCTATATATTTGTTTTGTCTATGTTATATCAAAATGACTTGATGGAAAAAGTCATTCCTATGAAGTTAACAAATAAGGTTCAAATTTTCGAGGAGCGAGTACGACAATAATTTAAGGGTGTAGGATTGTTAGATCATCAGTATACCGTTAAGCTTATATATAAGGAGACCTTTATGAATTATAATATCTAAACTAGTTTAAGCCAGTGTGTTTTGTAATCTTCTATATATTGCTATAATAGGAGCTGACCAAAATACCGTAGAGTTTTAATTTATAAAAATGTAATTAAATCTAGGTAAACAAATAAATATAATTTGTAAGTAAGTTCGATTCTTCAGCAATCAGTCTGTTGGTCAGGCTGTCCTTTTACATAAGCCTACCTTAGTTACATTCCTCTTCGTCCCTGTAATCGTATATACTAAAAATGATAGATCGTAAAAGTCCCACTATATATTGAAGGATTCGAAAAAGGAGACAGTTTTTAGTACTTAAGCAAAATGTTTCAAATTTATTCCACCACGCTTGATATGAGACAAATTTTAAACATGAGCTTATCATGAAAACTCAATGGTGCTTATTCGGATATAAAGTCACGTTTTTCAGCCACACGTTCTATCTACTGGGCTATGTGGCTATTTACTGTATTTGTACATATGTATTCGGAATATCTATTTATTATTATGGCTATATATCCATACCCCACCATCACTCGAGCGGGAATAATCTCTTATAGTGAAGTTTTTTAACTGTTAATACATTTTAACCTTGTTCTCGTTAAAGTTTTAAACAAAGGTTCGTTGTGAATTAGATTATAATTAGAATAACGTAAGGTCGTGGAAGCAATTGCGCAGGCGCCGCTCGTTGATGTCACGCGCAACTCTAATTATGCCACCGGCGGCCGTCGGATTAATTGTTACGAACAACGGACACTTGAATATTATGTTTTTAAATAATAAAGAAAAAATATTTTAGTTAAAATATTTAATTCGACTTAATAAATTAGCTAAGACTGATTCATTAAGTTAAATTAAATTTTCATTTGTGTGTTAATATTTTAATTACCTCATTTCGTACCTGTGAGATACTTTTCGATAGTGATAAAGTAAATACCACTTCTTAAACATAAAGCACATACCAATTATTGAATTTCTTCTTTTAAAATGTTTCATCGAAATCAGTTAAGTATTTTTTGTGTAATGTTAAAAGAAACAGAACAGGTGTAGTTACATTATCATTTATTATTCTGTTTCATGATATTTTTATATGCATAGATTACCAAGATAATGAAAGGAAAAAACAATTCTCACTTTCCATTTAACATATTAAGTATCATCAATTTTTCACAGTACCTCAATACTTCATATGGATTCCGTATCAAATTAGCATTAGGTAAAAGTTTCTTAAAAATATATGACTCACGATTCCATATATAAGACAATACGATTATTCATTTCTGTTTTTAGAATGGTATATATAGTACTTGGTGGTAGGGCTTTGTGCAAGCTCGTCCGGGTAGTTATCACCTACTCACTATATATTCTACCGCCAAACAGCAATAGAGTATTGTTGAATATTAATGTGTTGTGGCGTGAAGGATGAGTGAGCCAGTGTAACCACAGGCACTAGGGACATAAAATCGTTCACAAGGAATAATAATAATAATAATATCCTGGGACATTTTTCACACACGGCCATCTGATCCCAAATTAAGCTTGTACAAAGCTTGTGCTATGGAAACCAGACAACTGATATACTACATATACTACTTTTCTTTTGTAAATACATACTTATATATAAAATTACATCTAGACTCAGGACAAACAGATATGTTCATGCACACAATTGTCTGTCCTGGGTGGGAATCGAACCCACAACCTTCGGCGTGAAAAGGCAAGTATCATAAGTAACCGGCTCGTTGTTAATATTACTGGTTAATACTAATGGTTAATATTACTTACAGCTATAATGTCTATAGGCGGTGGTGAACACTCATAATCAGGTGTCCCATTTGCCTGTCCACCTAAGGTCCTCCAGACCAACTTAGGCCACGGCGGCCAATCTCAAAAGAGATTAGCCAACTGCGCGGGACATATTATAGTGCACAAGTGTGTGCGCATACACAGGCGCACTCTCTATTCCCTAGCTTTCATTATCCGATGCAGGATCAACGGCTTTACGTGCTTACCGAGGCACGGGAGTGTACACACTTCCAACTTTCAGACTCCGGGCTGCTAATGAGAATTTTCTGACAGAAAACCCCAATAACTTTTTATTGGCCCAGGACCTCCGGGTCAGCGGCCTTGTACCTAGCCACCTATCCATTTTATAAATAAAGCTAATATTATCAAGGTTATATGTACATATTGAATATGAGTGATATAAAACTCTTTGATACTGATATCCTTTCAGTGTTCGTCGGTTCAGTTTCTTCGCGTTAATCTATTACTGTGTTGACGACCCCGTTGAATTGCATTGGCCAAATGACTGTTCTTACATACATACACACATGCTTTTATTAAATTAAATAACAAGCGATCATAGTCCTTAATGCATTAGAAATAGGTGCCTTGGTATATTTGTCAAAAGTATTTTTAAGTTAAGCAGTTGATACTAAGTTTTGTTTTGTAATATGAGATGACTGAGGGGTTGTGACTCACTGAAAGACGTTTCTTAGGAAGAAGGCTAGTGAATTTCTTAGGTTTCTTTAGAAAATACTTTTAGAACTTCGAATTTGCAAATGGCTTTTAATGACTATTTTCAACTCAGTTAAAGTAAACTTTATTTCAAATAATGGTATACTTGTTTAAAATTCTTGAAACAGCTCTTGATTCTGTTTAAGTAGGCCAAGTATTTCATTGGTTCCATAATATTTTTAAATTGAAACGTCTTATATTTTACGATAATATTTATGGCTATAAAAAATACCGTAACCGTAACCGTAACAGCCTGTGAATGTCCCACTGCTGGGCTAAAGGCCTCCTCTCCTCTTTTTGAGGAGAAGGTTTGGAGCTTATTCCACCACGCTGCTCCAATGCGGGTTGGTAGAATTCACATGTGGCAGAACTTCAGTGAAATTAGACACATGCAGGTTTCCTCACGATGTTTTCCTATCCTATAAAAAATAGTATAGTATAATATTTTAGTATATATATATATTTTTATTTTTACAATATCTCAATAATGTCTTGCTACCACCATGTCACTTGTTTATCGCATTATTAACGAAACATTGTCTGTAAAAAATTAAGAGGAACATTATTTTCACCAATAATATATAAAATAAGGAGACACACAAAAAAGTGTATTTACGATGATTAAAATTTTATGTGTCATTTTTATTCCATTCTTCTAATTTTGAAAATGTTGTTTTCTCAAGAATAGTATATTCTTTCGTTCACATAAAATAATTTAATTGAATTGAGAACAAGCGTAATGGCAATCTGTCACGAAATTGGGAGTCCTTCGACTGAAGAAGACATATAGAAATCTTCAAGTTTTTTTAAATGATAGGGGCCAGTAGTTAAGGCCAATTTGGACCCGTATAATAAAATTTGACCTGACATTCGGTCCTAATGATTCCAATGGTACCACTTGACCCCCGCTCGTTACTTGCAACTTGATAACATACGACCTGTGACTGTGAGCTAAAGTGAAACGTGTAGATTTTGATAAAATTGTTTCCTAATTAGCTTTTGTAATACCGTTTAAATACCGTGGAAATTTCTAAAGGTTAGTCTATAGAATTTGTATGATTATAGTTGCACTGTATTTAAAGTACTGTATTGTAACAGTACCAAATACAGTACATAAAAAAGATGCAAATGCGGTTTTATTACCAATGTAGTAATGTCGTCCTGTTACGACGTGAAATATATCCATGATTAGTCTTATCTATTTTGAAATATAACTAAGTGAAATATTTATCGATTACTATTATCGATAGAATTTAATGTTCTTTTTTGTCAGTGGATGAATTTTTTATTACTTAATACAGCAAAAAAAAAGAGAAAAAATAAATAAAATCACTTAATTTAAAAAGTACCTAACAGTTTCGAAATGTCCAACTGTTGGACAAATGCGTTTCCTATTATGGTTAGCGTCATATTCCAGCATGCTGCTTCAACAGTGGATATATACATATGTGTCAGACATGCAGGTTCCCTCACGATATTTTATTTACCGCTTAGTGTGAGATTATAAACACAAATTAGGCACCTGAAAACTCATTGACGCTAGCCCGGCTTCGATCCCACAATCTTAAGTTAAGAATCAAGTGTATTCGCCGTTAAGCCATCTCAGCATTTTTTTAAAACAAAACAGGACCTCATTTTGTTCAATGTTTAAAAATAATGCAATATGTTGAATTTTAAATTTGAAATAACACATCGCGTGACTGAATTTCTATTATATAGATAATATCTAATGATAATGCTATAAAACATAGCAGTTATCTCCTACGGTATAAGGTTCATTTATATTTTGAGCGAGGCAAAACCGCTGCTTTGTAGATTAAAACAATTACAGGAAACGCACGGGTGTTGATAATCGGCCCCTCAATTGAGATTGATTAAAACCACTATTTTTGATGCGAACAAATTAATCTTTCTATTTTCAGAATGGACAATTGGCTGTAATTGACGCACAAATTTCAAATGCAATGGACGGCTACCAGGAATTTTTTTAATATAAAAACAAGTATTATTCTGAATCGCGACTCACGCGTATCGCGAGTTCTCGTAGGCGAATTTTATAGGTTTACGACTATTCTCTAAAACATCTTATTTTTGCTTAAAGTTAAATTCGATTCAATTCTTAGATTAATGACAGAATCACACACAGAAAGCTTAATCAATTTAATATTTTACACTTGCTTCTAGAATGGCAAAAATCTATCAACCAACTTGGAAAGAAATACCTCAGACTTTATAGAAGTATTAATTACACATGTTATGTAATGTTATTGATCACAGGATTTTCAGGAAAAGTTAATATGATGCTGCTGGAATCGCAAAAAGCAGCTAGTGATCAATAAAATTGTTACTTTTGTAGGTAACGTTTAGTATATATTTCCAATTTGAAATTGTTATAACGTTTCGTACATTACAGTACAGTAACAGCCTGTTAATGTCCCACTGCTGGGCTAAGGCCTCCTCTCCCTTTTGAGGAGAAGGAAGAGCTTATTCCTAAATGCGGGTTGGTAGAATACTCATGGTAGAATTTCAATAAAATTAGACACATGCAGGTTTCCTCACGATGTTTTCCTCCCCGTCAAGCACGAGATGAATTTTAAATACAATTTAGCACATGAAAATTTAGTGGTGCTTGCCCGGGTTTGAACCCACGATCATCGGTTAAGATTCACGCGGTCTAACCACTAAGCCATCTTCATCCTTCACATAACGTTAACGTATAACGTTTCGAATGATTCTATTTTAAAAGCCTATACATTGTCTCACGAAGGGATCATTAACTCTGTGTACTCAGGGAACTCAAGTAATAAAATGTTTAATCCTTTCTTGTTGCAATGTACATATACATACATACATAAAGCGTTAATCAATACTCGTGGCCTAGTTAGTTTTGTTATATGTACAGAAAGCAACAAAAAAATTGCATTTCATTTGCGCATGCGCATGACATTACGTGCACAAAAAGTCCATTTCAAAAGATAAACCCACTGATAAATTTGTTCTACAATTAGTATTTTTTTATATTTATTTAATTATGCCTCTAACGATTATTTAAAAAATATGCTATTCATTAAATAGGCTTGTTGCTCTTGTGCGGTTTTGTAAGTAAGAGAATTTAGTTCAAAAAACTTAAAATTAAGAGCTTTTATTTGAATATAATATACGTATATGGTTCCATAAATAATCTGTAAATTATTCTTGCTTAATAATATAATTGTTTTATTTTCAAATCCATATATAAGAAAGAGATAGCAATATTTAGTCCAATCATATTAGTTTATCGTTAATTATTAATCATTGGTCTAGGTTAGTTTATAAGAAATTCCTGGATTCAAGCCCAGGGTCGGCTTAGGAAGTTACTGTATTAACATTCCCGAGTCTCGCAAAGAACGTAAAGCCGTTGGTCTTGCGCCTGACTCTCTCTTTTCGTGTCAGATTACCATCCCATCGGATTATGAGATTGCGGGAATAGGATTCATATGTTTGTGTGCATCCCTCCCCTATTCTCTTTTGGGAAAGACCGCCGTGACCTAAATCGTTCAGGAGGACTATAATAAAGTAGTATTTGATATTTATTATGTCTTTTAATTGTTAATTAGTGTTGATGAGTGTTATTTTTATGTATTATTAATAAATATAATTGATTTTGTTTTTACAACTTTATCAAGTTTTCAAGTTTAGAAGGACGTTACATTATTTTCTTGTGTACTGCACATGGTCTTGTTTCTGATTTAGTTTAGGTTTAGGTATTAAAAAAGAGATTTTTATGTACCCACATATAATGCGTTTCTAGTATGTATTATGCGTATTAACTTGAAACTTTGTACGATTATTATTGGCACTTGAATGTAGGTTTCTCAACGTACAATATGGCGCACGAGTCATAACAAAGAATTGCTCCCATAAAAAACACCTAGCTACCTATAGCTAGTGATAGTGATAGATGGTGATATAAAATAGGTAATCGGACAGGCAAAAGGGGCATCAGATGTTAGTTACTAATATCCATAGATATTGGCGCTGTGAGGAATATTAACCGTTATTTATACCGCCAATGCGCCACTAACCCTGAGAACTAAGATTTTATGACCCTTGTGCCTGTAATTACACTGGCTCATTCCTTTTCAAACCGGAACGCAACAATATTAAGTATTGTTTGTCGATAGAATACCTTATAATTGGGTGTTTCCTATCCGACGTGCTAGCAGATAGCCCTGACACCTAGTATATAAAGTTTAAATAAAGCAACATTAACGTTTTTTCATCACGCATTCACAAATCCTTAATGATATAAACGTAAGTTAATTTCTTTGTTCTGCATTCAGGCTTGAACGCTTTAACTGATCGTCGCGTTTGTCGCACGATAACTTTTTATTTTAAGTAAAAAAAGAAGTGCGAGTTCCTGTAAGCGAAGTAATAAAAAGACCAACATAAAAAAATATATAAATGGAGTGAAATTTCCTCAGCACGTTAGCTTATATGTTATATTAACAGTCCTTAAAGGTTCAACAGTTTGTCTGTTAAGGCAACTAATTTTCCGCGCTGCTTCACTGTGGATTAAAAAAGTAACATATAAATGTCCTAAGCTAGACTTAGACCTTCTATACGAGGAGTTTTTGGAGCTTATTTCTCCATGCTAGTCCCAATCGTGTTGGTACACATGTTGCAAAATTTCATCCGACATATGCGGGTTTCTTCACGACGTTTTAACATAAATTAAGCACGCGTGGATTCAGTTGTATTTGCGGGTATTAGAACTCGCAATCTACCGCCTATTACAAAATAAAGGTACTATATTATAATCATCATTATAAATCTAAGTATATTTTAAGTAATATAATTTTGAACGTATATAAAATGAATGTTTGTTTACTCAGGTTAAGTCCATGACCTATTCGACTTGTGGCTAAGTTGTATTAGAATTTAAGCTATCAATAACAATACATGTTACGTTCAGATAATTGAAGACGATGGGTAGTCATTACTGCTCTGTAGAATTGATTGTATGCTATTATGTAATAAGCTGACATGCTTCTAGCTTTAAGTCTGAATTATGGGAGGTAACTTATTATAACATTCTCGAGAATTTAAGTAACGTATAAATCTATATGTTGTTTCTAATAAATAATACTCAAATACAAATATTATTTATTTTCAATGCAAAATTACAAGATAATTCATGATCCGATAGATTCTAACGATATATTGGTATAGCTGTTGCTTTTTTTATAATATATATTTTATTAAGTGGCATGTGTGTATTTAATATGATCGTAAAACTTTTAATTGAAATTATTTGTTATAAAGCACAAAAATACGTTTTTCTGGTGGAAGGTGGTTTGTTATTTTGTCTGTGTATATAATATTTTCCCAATATATTATTATTGTTCTGAGGCTAAGCTCTCATTGTATCATCGGTGCAGCAACGCCAGTCTATTTACGAATTAATCGTCATTAATGCTTCTGATCTGGTCGAACTTCTGGTCTTGACTTATTCTAGAAACATATCATATAATTTGGATTGGAATTTTAAAGAAAAAAGGAAGCTTGGACATACTTGGTAATCTTTGTGCTGTGACGTTTGTTATCGGGAAAAAAGGATTGAAGTGAAACGCGAATGAAAAACAATTGTTGGACCAACACGGGATGGACTTTTTTTAACGAGGTGAATTTTTTTTAAACGAGAACTTGAAACTTTTAACCTAGCCTAGACTAAACTAGCGAGCTATTTGATAATCTATAGTATTAATATCTTTTAATACTATATTATATATATATATATATATATATATATATATATATATATATATATATATATATATATATATAATATACAATATTTCAATAAATACAACTTAATATTATATTAAATATAAAAATACTTTACTTACTCTTCGGAAGAAGAAAAAGTATTGATTAACTAATAACCTAACCAACGTCAATATGTAAGTAAGTCCGTTAATTGACAGTGTTTATAACTTTTAGTTCTTCATAAATAATGACAAACTACCAACATATATTTGAGTTCGATTACATCATATCTCGTTATATAGTATCATGGTAGTTTATTTCTCAGTTCCACACGATTTTATATTTAGTAGGTACTTATAACTTTTTGTTTACGTGACAAGCAATATAATATACAACTCACGACGTCCGTTAACTAAATAACTATCAGCCACCTTATTAAATTGAACCCGGGAAAAAGACCGAACGCCAATCAATCTTTACTTATTCACGTCACAATAAGTCACAGTAAAAACTTGATAATTCTCTTAATAGTTCGTACGGTCCAGTTACCGTTTCAATCACAGCGGGATTTAGTCTTTTTGAGCTTTGTAATAAGAACTATAATTTTTTGAACTCATTTATAGTTTTATCCACCGTACAGTAATCACTCGATACAATAGAGTTGACGGTCTGTCGATACATCGAGTTGTGACAGCTAAATTATAGACTAGTATGGTTAGCAAATATTGGTCGTGAAAATTTATAGTATCTATTTAATTTGTTTGTATTATAAATATTCTTGTAATACCTCGTTGGTCTAGTGGCTCGATGAAAGGCCGCAGACCCGGAGGTCCCTGGTCAGGCCAATAAAAAGTTATTGGATTTTTCTGTTAAAAAAATTCTAAGTAGCAGCCCGGAGTCTAGAAGTTGGAAGTGTGTACACTCCCTTGCCTCGGAAAGCACGTAAAGCCGTTGGGACTGCGCCTGAACTCTTTCTAGTGTCGGATTGCCGTCCCATCGGATTATGAGGGTTAGGGAATAGAGAGTTCACCTGTGTTTGTACAGACACTTGTGCACTATAATATCTCCTGCGTAGTTGGCTAATCTCTCTTGAGATTGGCCACCATGGCTGAAATCGGTCTGGAAGACATTGTATTGTTTTTTTTTTTAATTAGAAGGTGGTAAATTAGAAGAAGAGACTTATATACTATACATAATTTCTAGATAATTTTTTAAATAATATTAATAAGTTTTAATAGATTTTGAAAATAGATATTATAGTTCCATTAAGTACATCTTTCGCTTTTGTTAATGTAAGGATATTAAGTATAGAAATATACCTTCATATAATATAAAAGATACCTAAAAAGGGAACAGTAACCAAAAAAACCGAGTAACGGATTGACAAGTATATCCATTTTAACTGAACTGATGTGACAGGAAAAAATGACATCATATATAATTCTGATGAATGCAACAGATGCATCATTTTATTCATTTCATACGTGTTTTATTTAATTATTTATACGTAATATCATAAATCGAATCAAAATTATTCGATTTCTTACCTCAAACGTCAATTTCATATCGATTGTTGACGGATTGACAGGTGAAAGATTTTTTCGCGGTAGTTTTGTGTCGTGGCCGAGAGATGGCGCTACTTTTTTATAGTACAAGTAAGTTGTTCTGGATCGCATGCTGCGAGATAAATTCGTTATAAATTGTAGATGAGAAGAACCACGAGTTGTACGTATAAAAAAATCATCAACCGTTTTCTTCACATTTCTTAAAAGTATTAGAACAAAACAGCATATGTGCTTGTTAAAAAAGTCTTATGTTATCCAGCTTATACCGGTTTATTAGTAAATAACGAAATAAAAAATATTTGAAATACACATTTTTATTGATTTTACAGTTTTTATACATTTATATGCAGATACTTATGTTTTATAACCAAGCAATGTTTAAGTTTTAAGAATTATATATGTTTTATTTTTTATTTTATCTGCTATCCATACAAGCGGCTTAAGATTTATGAGTGCGGTTAAAACGAATAATTTTTCGCTCAAATTCCCTGAGTGGGATAAAAACTTAGATCACAGAATTTCCACTACGTTTTAATGGAATCTCATTCCATACGCGTTTAACGATCGATCGATGAATTATGTCTTATTATTTCCAATTATTTGTTTCATAACAATTTATCTAAATCTATCAAACACGTTGCTTTTCAAAATGTGCTTATAAAATTTAGTTTTTTTATTAAACTTTGACTTTTCATAAGATTATTTTTCTTAGTTACCGTGAAACAGTTCATTCAAATTTTTTTTTTCATTAGTATGTTTAAGTAGGTCTTTTGACTTGTAAGTATATTAATATGTGAGCATTTAAAATAATTGTCATATTTTTATTACCTATTTAATACAAAAGTAGGCAAGTGAAAATTATACATTATTGAATTAATTCGAAAACAAAAAAACTTTTAAAAATAGTCCTTAGATCATAAAAGAATGCATAGAATAGATGACAAATGTTAATATAACCGGTTAGATCTGGATTTTTTTGTAGTCCATGATACTGTTCCGAGAAAATGCTAGGAAGATTAATTCCCCTCACTTTACTACATTACATACATTGTACATCATGCGATGTAGGTTTTTTTATATCAAATAATTATATACGAAGTATACCAAATAAAGTTTCGCAATAAATCAATGTAACACTCAAACAGGACCACTTTAATTATGATTTACCGCTACAAGGATTATTATTTCTCTACCATTTTTGTATGTACAATTAATTTCTATTGGGACTGGTATTTGCTTTGTCTGTACTTATATGGAATCGTATCTGGAGGTCAAAACAATCATTTTAGTACTTCTGTGATTGATAATATATTACTTGCGTGTAATTTTGTTTTTCTTGGGAACAATAATTACAAAAAACTTTATTTGTTTTTAAGTATGTAGTCTATTTTACTTGGTGGTTTAGTGGCTTGGTCGTCTGGGTAAGTTATCAGGTATTCTAAAACAGCCACATAGTATTGTTGTATTCTGATTTGAAGGGTGAGCCGTGAGTGAGCCAAATTGTTTAAAAGGAATACGAAAATATATGCAAACATAAGGCATCCTTATTGGTTACTAATGATTTCTTTTAGAAAATGTTTGGATTAGCACATTTTAAAAATGAGTTTAGGTTAGGTAAGGTTTTTATTTATACCTACAAATACCTACCAGCGTTGGTTAAAAGGAGTGTACAAGGAGATTATGGTCTTCTGACAACTGGACCATCACGGCTCTTTTATGGATACATTTCTATTACATATGTCATATAATTTCGTAATAAAACAGGTATTAAAGTAATACTATATGTTGCTTTTTTAAAACCATTAATAATCTAAACTTGAAATCCGACTAATATTTTTACCCGTCTTACACTTACATCTGACTTAAAGTACATATTTACAATTATAAGCGTGTAATGATACATCGATTCATCTTGTTTCAGTAAAATATCGTTCAAATTTATACCTTATTACGTGTACATAAGATATACCTAAAAATGACTGAAATTATAATCAAATCGTAATTATAGAAATCTGTTTAATCTATTTTGGACTATAATTCTTTGTCCATATGGTTTAATTTTATATGCATTTAAATTAATTACTGGATCCGGTATCAACAACATTGTTGCAAATTGTTTAGAGGCACAGTACCTCACAATCATGCAAAGTCGATTAGAAAATAGCGTTACATCTGTGGTCAGCAACTTATTTATATATCACGACTTAAGAAATACTCTCGTATAAATCCTTGTATAACAAGCAACACAACTTTACGGCAAAACCAAAATCAAATCAAATCAAATTATACTTTTTTTTAAATAGGCTAGTAACTTTACTTCTACTACTACTCTACTGGTGGTAGGGCTTTGTGCAAGCTCGTCTGGGTAGGTACCCACCCTCTCATCATATATTCTACCGCAAAACAGCAGTACTCGATATTGTTGTGTGCCGGTTTGAAGGGTGAGTGAGCCAGTGTAATTACAGGCACAAGGGATATAACATCTTAGTTCCCAAGGTTGGTGGAGCATTGGCGATATAAGCTATGGTTAACATTTCTTACAATGCCAATGTCTATGGGCGTTGGTGACCACTTACCATCAGATCCGCCTACCAATACTTTAAAAAAAAACTTGGAATCGTTGTAATCGTAATTAAAAAAAAGTACTATTATTATCCTAAAGAAAAATCATTGAAAGTTAACTTCATCCTTTTTTGTTTTCTATTTTTTTTATCGAGTAATACGCCTGTTATAAGTATCAAGTGAGAGTGAGGGAATAGTGAGTGCATCTGTGTTTGTGCACACACTTGTTTACACATATGTCCTGCGCAGTTGGGTAATCTCTCTCGAGATTGGCCACCGTGGCCGAAATCTCTCAGGAGCATATACATTGTATAAGGCGATAAATTACGTATGAAATAAAATGTGATAATTGAAATGCAAATGAAATGGTATGTTTTCACTGAATTTGTTTGCAAGTATTTACAATTCTTGGGAAAGCCACAATCATTATTGACAACTTACGGTAATTACAGAAACTTTGTCAACAACCTTACAATACAACGTTGTCAAAATAATCTGAACCCAGGTCTTCTTCTTTATCCAAGCTCTTTTCCCAGTTCAGCTGGGGTCGAGTTTCTTTTGATGTCTGCGCAATACAGCTCTTTTCTGGCTTGTCTGTATATTAAGGTTCTCTCTTTCTGGGCTTCTTTTTGCATGTTTCACTACCAGGTTTCGGGTTGTCATCCCCTAGCTCGCGGTGTGTCAGGAATATTCAGTGCCATTTCGACAGTACCTTAGTCTTATTATAACCTAGTAAAACAGAAGTAAAAACCACTATTATTTATGAAAGAAGGTTTTTTTAATTCAATTTCGTTATTCGTCGAGTATTTTATACTCACAAAAAGTTTTGTTATGAGTAAAAAGGAGGTCCTCTCGTTTGAAGACAATGTATTTTAAAACATTCTAGCCAATAGAATATACATTATAAAATTAAATCCCACGTTATTAACAAAAAAGTACAATTGAATATTATTTATATAAAAACTTAAGGCAATGTTTATTAAGTAGAAGTTTTTTAAGCACCACGTAATTAGCAGTTTGGATTACTTTTCTGTCATTAATTCTATTTAGGTATAGTTTATATTTATTATTATTATATATTGCATTTTAGTATAATATTTTATACTTATGTTTATATACATATAATTATGTTTTAATTTTTTTTGAGATACAAACAGCTATTGTTATTATTTTTGAAGATTATTCTAAGCTTTAAAGTGTACTCGTTGGTTTAGCGGTTAGGTTGTACCTCCAGGTTTTAAAATATACGTGCTCGTGTTGCAGACGGCTGTGAAGAGGACACCAGTCCAGTTGGCCTTGAAAAGTACTAGTGAGTGCGAGTTAGCGAAATCACCTTTTCATTCCCTGCGGGGAACTCCGCCGGACCATGGGTGTATTAAGAGGATGCGTCATTGAATTGATCCATTTCAATCAAGGGTTATCTAGGTAAGGAATGCACAAAACTATATTCCCTCTTTAGGGATCTGGGAACCTTTCAGTTTCCCTCGTTAAGAAAAAATTGGTTAGCTTGTATGTTGTGACGGAAATCAGATACGACCGGTGAAAGATCAGACGCAGGACCAACTATTTTCGTGTTTTCCGAGGCACGGAAGTTAGTGTAACATTGCCATGTCTCTGACCGGGATTTGAACCAAGAACCTCGGGACGCAGCCTTGTAAGCCAATGTCTGGCAATAACCAGACAGTTATAAGTGCGTAGCATAATCAGCTAACATTGTATATATGTATATATAAAAGTACAGAACCAAACATAATATGTAATACGAGGTTTATTTAACAATAATATTAATCTTCCGAGTCAAATTAAAACGTCGTTGCCGAGTTATCTATACAATTATCTCTCAGTTTTATTAACATAAGAAATTTAATCTTTTTTGCAGTGTTAAATAAATTACCTAATTTAACCAGTTTAATATGGATACAAAGGGAATTTTTGATACCTGATCTTGTACTCAGACGCAGAGTTTAAGTTAACTTGTAAATTCTTTTTTTTTAAGTTTATTACTTGTAAATCGACAATTTTATGTATTGAGCCAAGGCAAAATATGTTATATTAATTTTTTTTTAAATAAAATGTGATGGTGTAATTTTATATCGGACTCGATTCAATACTTTGTATATGCATGTCCATGGCAACGCTTGTTTTATTTAATAGACAATTCACGGAATGGGAAGTTGTTTGCAATGCTTCTCTAAATAATTAATTATTACGTCTCCCGCGCCACCTATTGTACGTTCATGGTAGTTTGTTAGATACTAATTATATATATTTTTATTTGTCACTATTCACTTTACAAATATGTCTTAATGTATTAATTTCACTACCTCGTTTGTCTAGTGGCTACATATAAGGCCACGGATCCCGATGTTCTGGGCTCAAACTCTAGGTAGGGCCGATAAAAAAAATTGATATTTTATACAGACCACCTGAAAGTTGGAATTGTGTGCGTGCATTGTGTGGTGTCAGCTGGAAAACGTCTACTGCTGGATAAAGGCTTCCCCTATCGTCAGTCTACCTTGTAGACCACGCTGCATCTTCTGCACTTTTAGACTAATAATAAATATTTATATAAATTAATTTTGGTTAGTTCAAAAGTAAATTGAGTATGTATTTGTATAAAATACTCGATCCATTATCGTAGAATGTCACAACACGTGTCATTGTATATTATACAAATTAATTAATTTGTTACTTACAATTCACCCTTAAAAATACTTAGAAGTTGAAATTAAATTAATAGAATGAAGGACTTTCAATGCTGCAATGAGTGTAATCACCCTTATTTTATTTGATATTTATGCTGTTACCCTAAAAGCGTGAGCTCATGGGCAATTAATCATAAGGCACCGCCCTGACTCGACGACAACGTCGCGTGTTATGCGTTTATAGCCTAATCAGTTAGCTCTTCGTTAAGTAGGTATTAGAGTTTTTTATTTATTAGTTCTTCCCTGAGAATTTGTCAGTGTTAAGTGTAAGTGGGCTTAAAATTTCACGGTTATTTCAAATAAGTAATATTTGTGGAAGTTTTCAGTAATGTGTATACTGCATACCATTCTGTTAATGAGTATTTTTATTTAAAATTATAGATAAACACTATTTAAATACAATTATAACTTCCTAATTTAACATAAACATTTAATAATAATAATAATGCTGGGACATTATTCACACACGGTCATCTGATCCCAAACTAAGCAGAGCTTGTGCTATGGAAACCAGACAACTGATATACTACATATACTACTTTTCTTGTAAATACATACTTATATAGATAATTAGACTCAGGACGCCCAGACTCAGGACAAACAGACATGTTCATGCACAAAAATGTCTATCCTGGGTGGGAATCGAACCCACAACTTTACTTACGCTGTAAATCAGAACCAGTATTCGTATCGTATCGTAACTGTAAATGTCCCATAGCTGGACTAAGGCCTCCTCTCCCATTTTGAAGAGAAGGCTTGGAGCTTATTCCACTACGCTGCTCCAATGCGATTGGGTTGGTGGAATACACATGTGGCAGAATTTTAGTGAAATTAGACACATGCAGGTTTCCTTCCGATATTTTGCTTAAAGTACGAGATAAATTATAATGTTGCATAACATAACAGTGGTGCTTGCCCGGGTTTGAAGCCACGATCGTCGGTTAATAATAATAATAATAATACTTTATTTCAGATTAAACAATCCATATTAAATTAAAATTAACATTAAATTCAAATAAAATTAAAAAATAATAACAAATAAATTAAAATAAATAATTAAAATTAAATAGATTAGTAACGAATGCTTAAACTATGTTAGTACTTAATCCTAGAATTAGACCCGCTTCACATGTACACCATTCCAGTGTTCCCAGAAGTGACTGTCCAATTTACAAGCCAATGTGCTGAGGAGGGTGTTGGTACTTTTCGAAGTTCTGCTCATAATGGAGGCGTTAAGTTTCACGCGTTCTTATCACTGGTGTTATATATTGGTTATTAATTTTCCACAATAGTGACTATAATATATGATACTAGTCATAACTTGATATTTTATATAGAAAAACCAAAGAAATAAGTTTATTAAATCAGATGGTTCATTAAAAAACTTGACTTCTCTTTTAAGTTCAAATCTAAATTGCGCATAATTGAATATGTTGTTATTTAAGGAAAGAATGTGATAACAATCGATTAAATTGGAAGAAGAAAATTCATTCATCTATTCTATACGATGGAAGGCAAATGTTGGATACGTTTCCTGTACCATCATGTTAGCGTAACAACGCTTTCACATCTTCACTACTCAACCGAACAAACTCACTTTTGCATTTACAATATTAGGTACAATTCTATAATAACGGCAGTCATTAGCTGGAAAAATGAGGTGTTGACTTAAGGCCATTATTTTTGGATTGTCAACGTATTGATTGAGAATATTTTTAAAGGACAGGTGCAGGCCTCTTTGGATAAACATCGCAGACATCTGCTATTCCACCGTCAAACAGCTTTGGATTGCTGTGTTCCGGTATGAAAATTGTGTTAGCTATCGTAATTACAGTCATCAAGGGATCTTAGATCCCAGTCGGCATTGCTATCTTTAAAAAAAATATTTTTAACGTTAACGATTAAAGTGCCAACAATTATTAGTAAAGCTGATTGATCTAAATTGATGGAGCTTTAGTTGTTTTAAAAAAAAAACAAAATCACAGGAAGATGACCTTGATAGACAGCTTGGGCGCAGAGTGGTCACACAAGTTAAGTGGGGCACCATGTACGGTAAGCTTTCTTTATGCGTACACCTCTGCCGGTATTTTTATCCAGAAGTTATCTAGAATTTTAATTCCATGCATTAATTGTATTCACCATATAAAACTGTTTATTTAATATAACAACGTAAAAATATATCTGACGATTGTCACGAAATACCGCATTAATTTTTTAACCTAAATGATATTTCGTCCGTGGCGAGCCGACGTCACGGACATACGTCATTTTTAATTAGAAACTTTACTATTAATCAAATTATATACTACTTGTGTTCAGATTATGATATAGTCTGAGACATGCGAACAAAAACCAAGTAATTATTGATATAATGTAAACGTAAAAAAACGTGAGTCGAACTATGTATTTCTTAATTTTCTTAGAGCTTTAATTGTTTTGAATTGCAAATGAAAATTAGTTTACGTGTTAAAGCTATTAATTATAATTCTTTTTCGTAATGAGCGATGACTTTTAGTTTTATCTTTGTATAAAAATGGTTGTTAGTATATCAGTTTGAGATTAAGAGATTTCAAAACTGTTTACTGTTTGACCGATCACCATGATACTTGACATATGTATTTGTTCATAGGTAAGGTTCTTATAGCTTTAACTTCTATAACCTTCAATCGATCACCGTGACGTGTAATTGTATAGACACAGGCAAGTCAACGTCAAGTCGCGTTTTTTCTATAATGATGTAGAGGTCAAAACACGTCTTTGAATTGTTATTCAACAAAATTAATTAAACTTTACCTACCACCGGTTCGTATAGATTTTTCCAAAAAAAAAAACAACTTTTCAAAAAATCATATACAATTTCATAATTATATAAATTTAAAATTAAGCTTTATTGATGAAATATTTAATATATCACAGACATAACCTTTTGACTTCATTACGAATACAATTGATTGTTTTCTTATTAACGCACAAATTTATATAATTCATTTTGTAACAGCCTGTTAATGTCCCACTGCTGGGCTAAGGCCTCCTCTCCCTTTTGAGGAGAAGGTTTGGAGCTTATTCCACCACGCTGCTCCAATGCGGGTTGGTAGAATACACATGTGGCAGAATTTCAATGAAATTAGACACATGCAGGTTTCCTCACGATGTTTTCCTTCACCGTTAAGCACGAGATGAATTATAAACACAAATTAAGCACATGAAAATTCAGTGGTGCTTGCCCAATTCATTTTGTACAACAAAATTAAACTCGAAATGTTCTTATGATATTTCATATTATATTACACGGATAAATACCCGAATATAAGGCAGATATAAAGGAGACGCGTCGCGTTCTCGATAAATAATATCAGTGAACTAGGATTTGTAGTCGTAATTAATAGTATAGTAAAGTAGCCTGTACTGCTGGGCTCAAGGCATGTCTTCTTGAGTATCATAATTTATTCAAAATGTCCCTATGAAACGTATTTTTGTTACTCGATTCACATATCCATAGAAAACGATTAAATACAAACCATTTCCACTAATCCTTTTGTCCACAAACACACTCAACTCACGGTTCTCATAAACTAATTAATATGACACGGTCTAATGTTTTTTTAATAACGCTTTGGGACAGGCCCATTGCAATTATTCTAATGCACACGGCTATAAGCCGGCAATATATCGAAAGGAGTTATTTATAGAAAATTGAACCTTCAATATAATATAAAATAGGGGTCACAATAGACGAACAGTATATTTGTTTTTAGAAGTTGTAAGTTAATTTATTTCGTATTCCATTTTGTGGAATAACTTTCTGTTTTGACGTTTTAGTGGTGAATGGGTGGATGAAGTAGTGTAACATGTATGGTGTATATGTAACTGTTCATATCTGTATGTATGTAATAACTGCTTATAGGTAAGTTTATTATTATGTTTAATCAATTTTATTAATAAATAAATTATAAATGGATGTAAGTTTATATTTATATTTTCTTTATTGTTGGTTAGATTGGAGATTCTTGCAGGCCGGTAAAATTAACATATATACGAGTAGGAACAGATTTAATTCACAAGCTAATCTTTGTAAATTCAAGTACTTGTAAGCAGCTACTTGAATGAAGGACATTTCTACTTGAATAATTTTATAATTTAGATAGACTCGTAATGGCTCAACGGTATACGGGAATAAAGTTAATCGTAGGTTAGATCATGACCTTTTGGTATCTACAACTATTGTCTTTTCCACTCGTATTACAAAAAAATCTGAAATCTTTCTATTACAAGCTTAGACAATTGAAAAAAAACGAAACATTCTCAATACCATCCCGGAGATGAAGATGAGAGTGTACACTCCCGTGCCTCCTTCGGGTCATGTCAGATTTGCCGTCCACCAGATTATAAGATTGAGGGAATAGAGAGCGCACTTGTGTTTGCGCACACCCTTGTTCACTATAACATGTTCTGCGCAGTGGGCTAATCTCCCTTAAGATTGTCCGACGTGGCCGAAATCAGTCAGGAGAACATCTTAAGTTTTGAAAATAAGATTTTATTTAATAGCAATGAATGAAAAATATTTATGATTTATGGTTTAAGAATTTATTTCTCAAAAAAAAGAATACAATTCACTTTAAATATTTGAGAAAACAAGATTAAAATACTTAAATATTTTATATACAACATACGGACGGTACACAAAAATAAAGAACAACAAATTAGACTCTTCACTTAAAATAATGTGGGTATGACAAAACAAGATGCAATATTACGTATCGTTTGTGTTATAGATATTGGATAGCAATTGATATTATTTCCTTTAACTAATTTACACATTAAAATTTTGTAAGAAAAATACAACAATCAAATAAAAAAATAGCCATTGATAACATTAAATTAAACTCTTAAAACAATTTTATAACAAATGCAAAATACCTTTTTTATTTATCACTCCAATTAAGCGTAAAGTATGTGTTAGGGGGACTCTGTATCTGACTCGTGAAATTATGAAAACCGACTTATTGTTATACGCTATTATGATGAGCATGTCCTTTAAATGTTATAATTATTATAGTCAATGTCAAAAGTATATAACTGTCTGATAATTCACAATCGTATTCATCGTTTCTAGTTTATTTTTTAATAGCTGGAGATGTCTCGAATACACTATCACGCTTCTATTTTATTAAATATTATTATATTTATTCGTTCAGTAGCTTTAATGTAACGAGCAGAAATACAGTATGTAGAATGTATAATGTAATGTAATGTAGTAATGAAGAAGATAAAATTTTTACTTATTTTATTTTTTATACGTAGATATTTAAAAACTCGCAATTAACATTTTATAAGCAGACCATGTTAAAATCTTAAAACACGTATATATAGTTTTTCATATATAAAAACAAAACAATAGGAATACTTCACACTGACGGCTTCATTAGGATAAGAGTTGAGTTCAAATATCGTCACCTTTTAACAAAGTACGTACATAAATTAAACTTTTATTCGACTCGTGCTATAATTATACATCACTAGACTATAAATCAAGAATATAACACTTGAATTTCATATAAATCATCGCCAATTTTCTTCGTACGTTAATTGCGGATCGGCACGGGCAATAGTTATTGCAACTGGCTTTTACATTAATGGTTTTAAAGACCTTGTACTTTTATAGAAATATCAACGATACAGAATTTGTGGTTTTATATATTTTAGTTAACATATATATCACTGTCTTTATGTAATCTCTTATTAGTGGAGGTTAAGGTCTTGGGTTCAAACCTTGTCAGGGCACTAAAATTTATTAGGGTTTCTGTCAAGACTTTTATTCAAGTTAAGATTTCATCAACAGTCCGATGTTTTCAAGATGGTAGCTTTAATATTCCCCTACATTGGAGAGTAAGTAACTAAAGCCGCTTATTACTTATATATATATAGCTTAGTTATTAACGGTGCTTTATAGAAATTTTCGATTATTTAATTGTTTGTTTAAAGGAATCAACCCTGACAAGCTCCACTGAATATTCTTGTACGTTAGTTATGCCTAAAACATATTGCGAGGAAGCCTGCATGTTTAGTAAATCTGCTACAAGTCCATGTCTAATAGATATAACCAAACCTTTTCCTCAAAACGAAATGAGACCTTATCAAAATAGTGACCCAATGACATTAACTTAATTACCAAATAAAAAATTTGCAAGGTAACATACATAATATACGAATCTTCACTTAACTTGTGTTTCCATGCTTAGAGTCCTAGTTCTAATTATTGGCGTTAGTTTAAATTTATATTAATAATATTATAAATGAGAAAGTTAACTCTGTCTGTACGTTACACTTTCAAGGGTATCATTGAACGGATTTAACTGTAATTTGGTATGAAGCGAGCTTGAACTTTGAGGAAGAACGTATGTGTTTTTACGCTTATACCCAAAACCTGCCCCCCTCCTAACTCGAAAACGAGTTATTTATAACTCTTACAGGAATTTTCAGTATCTGTTGACCAAAATGATCAATTTTCATCAGATATCTACCTATCAACCCATTTGCTTATCTCATTGCTATCTCCTAACTATAAAAATATAAAACGGCAAAACATTTTTTTTTTTATTTTAAATATCGTACAATTTTTTCTTATTGGTAATAATAGTCGATTCTAATTAACTTGCTTTAAACAAAATCATAAAACACTCGAATCGAATCGTAGAAAATGTATAAATCACTCAAAACAATACCTATAGATGAACCGACATGGAACTAATGTTACAGAATTAATCAATTATCGACTTGACGAATCGATGAACTGATCATTCGGGTAATTATTCGATGCTTAATTGCTGAAGTATTTGTTCGGTATAAATTTCGAAAAGCTATTCGCGTTCAATAACTTCGAATGATTTAATAAAGTTATATTGTTATTTAGCTTAAAAACACTTAAAAACATTACCTTTTTGGAGTCCATTAAACCTTCTATCGTGTACCGTTGACGTGTTTTGTAGGTACGAATTTTATTTGATTTTTATTCAAGACATTTTTTTTTCTAAATAATGCTTAGAGAGCTTGACGGTTAAAGACGTAAATCTTAACCGAAATATCGGCATGGCGGCGAGCACCCCTGAATTTTCATATACTTAAATTACATTAGTAGTTCATTTCGAAACATATTATATATATATATTGCTAACGAATAGCAAAATTTACAAACTTAATAAAACTTAAATACGTAATTATACGTAAAACCAAAATATTCTAAGAAATTATTTGAGATATGATGAGTTATGAGATATTTGTATATTTTTGAGAAATTATTAGCCGACGATGGCCCAGAGGTTAGAACGCGTGAATCTTAACCGACGATCGTGGGTTCAAACCCGGGCACGCACCACTGAAATTTCATGTGCTTAATTTGTGCTTATAATTAATCTTGTGCTTGACGGTGAAAGAATTTCATTGAAATTCTGCCACATGTGTAATTCCACTTACCAGCATTTTAGCAGCGTGGTGGAATAAGCTCCAATCCTTCTCCACAAAAAAGGAGAGGAGACCTTAGTCCAGCAGTGAGATATTCCCTGTGAATATCTCACTGCTGGACTAAGGTCTCCTTCTATTACTGCACTGAGAAATTATTTGACTTTGATAGTACAAGTTTTGATACATCGTCACTTATTGGAAACTAGTATCTTATGAGGTCGAGATTTGCCCATATGTTTGGCATTCGCATTTTTTTGGCAATTTTTTTTTAAATTTATAACTTACATTTTTTTATTTGTAAAATAAAAAAATGCATTTAATTCATGTTATAAACTATATAAATTGTTGAATATATAACTGAAAATATATGGATACATAAAGTTAAATCCAGGGAACTCCACTGGCCATAAACGTACTAAATTTATGTTTCGCAATCAATATTCTCCTAAACAAGAGAGTATTTTCCCAGCATTGGGACATACTATACTAATCACACATGCAAATAAACTAAAAATGTATTTTATAAATTTTCTTGTAAACGAAAAATACATGACATTAGTATATTATTTATATATGTATATTGTTAATAAAATCGAATTAATTAGTATAAATAAATCATTACCATTAGAATAATTAATTCCTGATAATTAATATTTCAACCACTTTACAAGTTCCAATTTAATTTTGATTAAACATCACGTACGTAAGTCAATAACAGTAGAATTTAAATATCCCGTTATTTTTAACATCCAGAGAGCATATCTAATGACATCAAATTTTATTGATATTACTATAATTGATAAGTTCCAACCGATGATTCCGCCGGTCATTGCACTCAGAGACCGTCGTAAAACTAGATATTTTATAAAATATACATATTCTCTGACTGTGCTGGCGACATTTTATAAAACGTTATAAAGACTAAGCTGGCCATGTTTCTAAATGGATATTATTTCTGTATTTGCTTATTATACGTCAAGTTATTATATCATTACGTATAAATTATTTACCGTTACATAATTATACTAAAAGGTTTTCTTTATTGCTCCCTTATCCCTTATTTTTTTAATTCGTTAGCAATAACGCATGACGTTATTTTCTCTTTATTTTTTAGATTTTCGTTCCATTAAAAAATATTTAATATTTTTTTTTATAATCTTGATTTCAGAAAATGTTACTGTAGTCGAATATAATATACATTTAAATAAACTTACTTTTACAGATTCATTTATTAGATTCTCGTCTCTCAATATTTTAACTTTACGTACCGTTTTCTAGTTTTGATTTATATAAGGTACGTATGTTAACTGTTGGATTACCAAATAAATAAATACATAATATTTAATTACTTGTTAATAATATTTAATTTATTTGATATAATAGCAAATTGGAAAGCAAGCTCGTCTACCTATGATGATAATCGGAACATAGCTTACCGGTTTTTTTTCGAAAGAAACCACGTTTCGACCAGTGATAACCTATTGTGGTGGTTATCAGGTGGACATCATTGAATTAAATTGCCTTTCCTTTTTTATTCACTTCTATCGTATTCACAAGAGATAATTGCTACACATTAAGGTATTTTTAAATGAAAATAATAGAAATTGCAAATGTACATGGTCACCCTAATAAAGAGTGTAACACATCGGCCGGACGAGACGCAATCAGCATGTACATAGCCGCTCTCGCTGGACGGAGCAAACATCGAATATTGATCGGCGCATTATGATAATGCATGAATTTAAAATGTTACTAACTATTTGACGCACATTGCAAATCGCCGCTGGTGTAGACACGACTTTAATTTTATGTTTTTTTTTTAAATAATTTATACACAGACTACGATATAAGTATCGAAGATGGCTATCAGTATACTTTGCTTATTAATGAATTTAAATCTTATGTGCAAAAAGTAGATAAGGCTTTATAAAATATAAAAAAATATATGATAAATAGCCTGGACTTGTATTCGATTTCCATATACATTAATTTGTATATAGTTAATTAGTTAACATAATTAAAAGCAGAGTACTACTGAGTTTCTTACTGGTTATTTACAATGAGGATCGGTGGTAGCTTTATATTAAATTTAATCCAGTAAGATCTCGTTCTAACAATGCTAATAAAAGCCTACTTAAATTAAAAACATTTACATTTTATAATTAAAATATTCTTACAAATATCATTAAGGTATCTTCCAATCTGGAATGTGGTTGTAGCTTCTATAGATATTGAAAAATAATATATTTTTTTAATTGACCGTGACAGGCAAATATAGGCTACTCGATGATAAGTGGGCAATATCGTCCATAGACATTAGCACTGTGAGAAAGTTAAGCCTTTGCTTACATGGTCAATGCGCCACCACCCGTGGGAACTATGTCATGTCCCTTTATAATTACACTGATTACACCTTTCAAGCGGAGCAATAATAAGGCTCTATCCACCATCTACCATGATTATTGATAATAAGCTTATGCCTCGTCAATTCTTAGTTAAAGATTTTCTTTGGATTGGCAATTCAAATTATTAGTATAATTTATGCTTTATTTTACGTCAAAAGAGTTAAAGAAACACAGTATGAACAAAAAAAAGGTATGTATATAAGGCATCGTATCGCTAAGAGAATGATCCCTTCAAAACAACTTTTAGTTAAAGGACAGAAGCTTAATAAAGCGTATTAATAAAGCATGTGTTAAGTTCAAATAATAAAAGTTTTACTTATTTTATACATTGTTAATAAATTTTTATTATTGACTTGAATTTGATTGTAACTTCGTAAATTGTGGTTTAATAAATTATCACGTAGTACAATAAAGAATAATACGAAACTTTTAAAGTAATATTGCCTAGCTTTTACTTATATCTTAAATGTAATTTTAAATTAATATCATAAATGAATTTTAATTTATATTCTACTAATTTATATAATGTACTTCTTGTCTAATGAAAGTTGGTTCACTTTTCGGAATCGGAATGCGATTCTAAGGGGAAATACTGCTTGCATTCTTTTTTTTTTAATTTTTTTTTATTACTCCCTGAAATATATCTTGTAGAATACCGACAGACAGGCAACCTTACGACGATGTTCTAAGGTCTGGAGTTTTCTGACCAGTGTCTGGTCGCCAATGAGCCTTCTAGCACGACGATCCACTGAATCCAAAGCTTCAAGCTGGTACTTAACAGAGCCGTTCCATAAATGGCTGCAGTACTCCATGCACGATCTGACTTGGGCTTGATATAGAGTCAGAAGCTGTTCCGGTGTGAAGTACTGCTTGACCATATTGAGGATGCCAAGTTTTTTGCCAGCAGTTTTAGCTTTTGAATTCTTACCACCATTCCACGCGTTCGCGATTTGTGCGGTGACTATTTTTAATTTTTATTTGTATTTATTTAAGGCTTTAATGTAAATAATTCTATTGTAAAATGACAGTTAACTGTAACAAAAAAAAAAAACTTAAAGTTAGTTTTGAATGAGTAATGTTGTAATAACAATACATACATATAGTAACAGATGTGACTCTGAGTGATTTAAATTTAATAATTAAATTCTATAATTATCGGCTTTACTTATTAGACATTGTTTAGCTGGTGATTACTTAAAAAGTACTGTCTCCTTCTTTCGAATGTCAAATCGGTAATGACAGAAAGAGAGGAATCATTGAACTAAATATCCAATAATAAACATTTATACATGTATGAACTGTAGTTCCGAGATATAAATGAAGGTATAAAATGAATATTATACTTTATTCATATATTCATATATATATATATATATCTATCTATCTATATATATATATATATATATGTTTATGATACAAATGTTTTCATTCTTATTTAATCATTTTGAATATCAAATATTATTACTAAGTGGAGGGATGGTTTAATCTTAAAAGTTTGATTACTAGCAAAAGTCATATCCGTAACAGCCTGTGATTGTTCCACTTCTGGGCTAAAGGCCTCTTCTCCTCTTTTTGAGGAGAAGGTTTGGAGCTTAATCCACCACGCTGCTCTAATGCGGGTTGGCGGAATACACATGTGGCAAAATTTCATTGAAATTAGACACATGCAGGTTTCCTCACGATGTTTTCCTTCACCACGTAAAGCACGAGATGAATTATAATCACATTACTTTGTGATTATCATGCAAATGAAAATTCAGTGGGGCTTGCCCGGGTTTGAACCCACGATCATCGGTTAAGATTCACGCGTTCTTACTACTGTGCCATCTCGGCTATTTTTTTGCGCTCTTCTTATTTTGCTCCAGCAAAAGTCATAGTTGTAAGAAATTTCACTCCTGAATTATATCATGATAAAAAGTAGGCGCATTTTGTTGTACAAATATGAAATTACCGATGAATTCGACCGTGAAATATAAAAAACCGAATGTTGACACGTTTAATTGAATGTATTTATCATAATAATTGACAGATACAATAATTAATATAATATATTAGTAGAAGAGCTTTTGAACGATCGAATAACTAATTTGAAAAAATGAGAATTTATAAAAAAAGTATTAAAGTAATAAGTTACAGTCTGTTAGTCCCACTGTTGGAAAAATGCCTCCTCTACTCGTTTCGAAAGGATTTGATACCAATGCGGGTGGGTGGATACATATGTGATAGATTCGTTCATACGACACGTGCAGGTTTCCTTACGATATTTTCCTTTCCGCCAAGCGTGAGATGAATTATATAAATAAGCTAGTTTCCGATGTTATGTCCCTTGTGCCTGTAATTACACTGGCTCACTCACCCTTCAAACCGAAACACAACAATACCTAGTAATGCTGTTTTGCGGTAGAATATCTGATGAGTGGGTGGTACCTACTCAGACGAGCTTGCACAAAGCCCGACCACCAGTGTGTTACTACTACAACTACCACCTATGTCCTTTCAATATCCTTGACGATGTGTGTGCAAAACATCATGATGATCGGTTAAGTAGTTCAGAAATGAAAATATAACAAACAAACAAATAAAATAATTTTCGCATTTGTAATGTTAGTAAGGATTTAGCACATGAAAATGAATTGAAATTAAACCATAATCTTCGGGTGTTATACCACTACGCCATCTCAGCTCAGTGGAAATAATAAAATAGTGGAAATCATATTCTAGTTTTCGCTACTAAAAATAACAGGCAGCTTTAAATTTGCTTCTCATTACACTTATATAAGTTTCACTACAAATTGTAAAGCTTTTTAATTAGATGAAAATTTGCTCTCTGTCTACATGTATAAAAAGTCAGTTTTTAACATTTTACGATCGACTTCACTTAACAACTTTCGTATAAGTTAGTAGATAATATGCATGTGGGGCGATTAGGTTATTTATAATAAAATTTTATGTCTACTAATTTCCATGGGCTGTACACAAACAAGAAGCCGAGATGGCCCAGTGGTAAGAACGCGTAAATCTTAGCTGATAGTGCTTAATTTGTGATAATCATTCATCTTGTGCTATACGGTGAAAGAAAACATCGTGAGGAAACCTGCATGAGTCTATTTTCACTGAAGTTCTGCCACATGTGTATTCCACCAACCCGCACTGGAGCAGCGTGGTGGAATAAGCTCCATACTTTCTCCTCAAAAAAGGGAGAGGAGGCCTAAGCCCAGCAGTGGGACATTCACAGGCTGTTACTGCACTGTTACACAAACAATACAAGTTTCTAAGCATTAATTATACCATATAAGTTTTTTTCGTCATCCGTATATATTTATGCTCATTTTCATACAAATTTATGACATAGTTGCCATTTGTAACGCATCTGCTTAATGACATGAAACCGACACCGTGTCGTTAATTGTTTGATAAAATTGCTCTAAATACATTGTACGTAATGCATTGTACTCAGAACAGATAAGTAAGAAGTGCTATGTATTATATGCGAGTTATTACATTTCTAACATGGTACATATTATTACCTTTTTTTTTAAATTTTCTAAGAGAAGGCAAAGGCGATCGGCTCACTTATTTTCGTTCATTATATTCAAGAAAAGATGTTTTTGAATTTTAACGAGACGTAATTCTAAAGCGTCCTAAGTCATGTGAGTTTCAGTTGTCAGTTTAAAACTTATAACAAATGTAACGACCTGTTACTCGTAACTTAAAAACTATTGATTGTCCAATAAGGTCATTAAATAAAGAAACCTGTCAATAATGGTAAGTTCGCTTCGCTCATATCCATTGCAAAAAATTAAATTTCGCAAATTCTTCAATACTTTGGCAACAAAAAAGAATAAGATGCCATGTGATGTTTATTCTACCGCCAAACAGCAATACTAAGTATTATTGTGCTCCGGTTGCCATGATATAGCTTGAATAAAAAGTGTTAAAATATTATTATTACAACATACAAGTATCGCATCGCCTTGGCAATAAGGGCTTACGACAGCTCATGCCAATAATTCAAGCAACTGAATCTCAGTTTATTTAATTCATCAATGCTTAAATAAGTTTATTTAATTAATTTTAATAACAGTTAGGAGATATTGTCTTTGACGTAAAATAAATATATAAAACCTATTATTGTAAGATGTTCGAGATAAAATGTTTGAAAATATTTAGTATTTATTGAGCGGAAACATTGCAGTTTTTTGAGCGTCGAAATTATTATTTTATTAACATGTGACATCCGTGAGAGTTTGCCTTTCTTTTCCGTAAAATTGAATGCCATTTCTAAAAAAAACACATATTCTGATCTCGTGAATGCGTAAAGTTGTTGTATATAATTGTTAATGTTTATGTGTATATTTTATTGTATGTATTAAGGCTAAAATTGTGTATTTAAGCAGTTTGCCTGTAATAATGTTTGTATACATTTTTTACTTTATGTAAGGTTTTTATGTGTAGCTTCTTTAAACGCATTCTATTATCGAAAGTAAGTGCAACGTATTATAAGTAACCTTTGATTGGATAGTTTATGCAATGAAAATATTTGAGCGGTATCTTAAAACACTAAGCTACTAGACCAACAACGAAATCAAATATTAACTGGATGGATATTAGTAAAAAGTTGATTTTCCTGTCAAGAAATAAATAGAATGCTGGGGTTATTCTAACCCTTTAGAGCAGCGTTGTGCAATATGCTCCAAAACTTCTACTCAAACGCAGAAGAGACCTTTAGCTCAGTATTTGATTATTTAAAATCATTTTTTACAATAAATACAAAAATATTGTATCTTTTTTTGTAAAAGGGGTTTCATGCTATATTATAAAAAAAGTATGATTAAAAAAATCTTTTGTATGTCAAATATAAAATTCTTATTATTAATTATTGTAAAACAAAAATATGTGTCTGAAACAAATAAAAATATAGTACTTTTAAAGTTCCGATATACCTATGCTGAAATCTATGTACATAATCGATTTTATGAATGACAAATCGATGCGACCAGAAATGCAAGATTTAATCGATATATTGACAAGTTCCTATTGCCTATATACGGTTTGAGATCCTAGGCAGGCTAGACACTTAGCGCATGCGTATCAACACATTACCATACAATGGGACATCGTGACAACACCGCTAACCGTCCGCTCACAACTGTCAATCTAACGCTACTGGTTTTGAATGCTATTATGACTCTATCATGATTTTATCGAGCAATCATTTGAATACATAAGTGCGACTATATTCCGTTTTTATTGCCTGTAGTCAAACCTAAAGAGGTTAATGAGTTTAACAACTTCATTTATATATCCTAGCTCAATATTAGTTTGAATAAACTTAAGCGGACTTTATTCTATATTATATTATTACTAAATTATAATTATTAATATTATAAACGCGAAAGTGAAAGTTTGTTTGTTTGTTTGTTACACTTAGACGTCTTAACTGCTCAGCCGATCATTATTAAATTTCGCATACACGTTGTTACGGGTGCGGAAAAGGACCTGACACCGTCTGCCCTAATGTGCGAGTGAAGCCGCACGCGCAAAGAACTTATTTAACAATTAACAGTTATGTTGCAAACGATTATTACGAACAGTGCTATATTTGTTTAGGAAGATCTCTTAGAGGTTGAAGTTCTGAGTGACGAAGTAGGTACTTAGTTCCCATTATTCGTTAAAAGCCTGCTCTCCTCTCGAGGAAAATTTTTAGAGCTAGTTTCACCACGATGATCCAATTCGGGCTAGTAAAAACATGGGTGGCAATTTTATGCATCGCTTAGCATGAGATGAATTTTATACACACTAGTACTCGCCGAAGTTCTAACCCATGAGCTGTAAGAGTCATCTCGACTCCGATTGGAGTGAAAGACAGAAAGAAAAAAAAAACATTAAGAAATATTAATTTTTACTGCTTAGTATTTTCAAACGTATATGGTTATCCTAAAAACATTTCCTAAATGCCATTAAGTTTTATGAAAATGTTTATTTCGAAAACTAAGCCATCGAAAACCATTTATTTTTGATACCTCACACTGAAATTCTAGCTATTTACTTGCTAGACTTAAAAGGGTCTAGGATCCTGGTTATAATAATAATAAAATGCATGGTAGGTAATGTGCGGTCGTTTGTGGTCAGGTAACTGATGGCGTTTCATGTTTTGGCGTTAAAGATATGAGTTTCGTTTTACGATATGGCTTGGACACAATAGAATGTCTAACCAGAATACCTAAAGTAGACAGTTTATGATTTTTGTATCTTAGTTATTAACGTTGAAACCTTAAGTGTACCGAACCTAATCCTATACATTGCAAAAGTCGGGAATTAACATTATTTGATTTTCAGCAGTATACATAATAATTTAATTATGTAATAAAGTGTCTCTTGTCGGTAGAATTTCGGTATATACTATAAATACCTTTATCTTCAGTACGTACGAGAACTTGTTCTTATAAAATAAATATTAAAAATGGCTCTTAAGACCGAACTAGTTTACAATAATAATACGTATTTTGATTTGACTTGAAAAAAATATCTTTATTATATGTCATCGAATTATATTAAATTACGGATTTTTTATTTTGTCTATTTGATTATCGTATCGATAATCTGTATCTTTTTGTTTTTTAAATAGGAAGGCGTACGAGCATATATGGCACCTGATGGAAAGTGGTCACCAACGCCCATAGACATTGGCATTGTAAGAAATGTTAACCATCGCTTACATCACCAATGCGCCACCAAACTTGGGAACTAAGATGTCATGTTTTGTGCCTGTAATTATCGATATCGTATCGATAATCTGAATTTGAACCTAAATATTATGCAAAGCTTAGATTTTTGACTGAAATTATAAGGTCTAAGTAAAGAATAAAATAGATTTGATTTGATTAAACGTAATGAGCGTTAAAGAGAACACTTTAGTATGTAAATTGTTTGTGTATCGTATAAATAGATCCATTTTATTACAACTTTTTATTTAAACTCATTTGTAAGGTTTAATCAACCTTGAAATTGATTTTTATAACCAACAGATTGTGCTGTATATTGGAATTTTACCAACCGATTGAGCTGTAATGCAATAATTTGGTGGTGGTGATCTCATGATGGGGCTGTGAGGTTGCTAAACTGAGCTGTTTTATATATCTGTCGACTCAGGGCTTGTTGAATTTGACTTCACTATTGCTATAGACTTAGAAGCTGTCCAGGGTCTCATAAAGAAGACGAGAGGTAGCCTACCCTCCTCATCTACTCAACATTATTACGTCATATATGGACTCTTTTCTTTGTCTTAGTTAAAAAATAATAATTTCAAAAGTTATACCTATATAATGTTTAATGGATATAGTTTTTACATTTAAAATTTATTTTAGACCTTTGACAAGTTTCCTATATTATCATCATCATTTTACTGGTGGTTGGGCTTTGTGTAAGCTCGTCTGGGTAGGTGGTGGTACCACCACCTCATCTGATATTCTACCGCAACACTTGGTATTGTTGTATTCCGGTTTGAAGGGTGAGTGAGCCAGTGTAATAACAGGTACAAGGGACATAACATCTAAGTTCTCAACTTTGATGGCGCATTGGCGATGTAAGCAATGGTTAAAATTTCTTACAGTGCCAATGTCTATGGGCGTTGGTGACCGCCTATGTAAAAAACTATTTAAAAACATCATATATTATCTATGTATTGTGATGTTTATGAAGAATAACATTTTATTATCTTACTTTAACTGTATATAAATAATGGTTATGAAATTCAAAAGAAAAGGAAAGCGTTAAGGTAATAGACAAGCTGTTTCATAATATTTGTTGTGGATATTTGCGAACGGAGCCGGAAGACAGGGCGATGACCTTGTAAAGTGAGCTTTTAACGTGATGGACAAACGTGCGGGTGTAGCGTCTGTTAAGAGATATGGCGGAATAAGACATATGGACGAAATATTGACAGTTTCCAATCAACTCTTGAAAGGATGCTCAATAGAACTAAGAAAATTTGTAATTAAGTATTACACGAAGGCGAAATTTAAACATAAAACGGTAGCTTAATGTTGGCATCGTCTTATGGTGTAAATTTAATATGATAATGAATAAATAAATTTACTATGAAATAAAGAGTAAATACAGCTTCGTATCTATACTGGTACCCGATCGCTGTGCCTACCAAATACCGAGTGATACCTTCCGAATTCAATCTAAACCATTAACCCACTCAAACCACGCAAAACCTTTCATGAAAATCGGCCCATCCGTTCTAAATCAATATGTATTTACATTAAGATTTATACCCGTTTCTTATAATAACAGAAACTATGGACGTATATTAATAGACGTTAGAGAGCCGAGATGGTCCAGTGGTAAGAATGCGTGAATCTTAACCGATGATCGTGGGTTCAAGCCCGGGCAAGCACCACTGAATTTTCATGTGCTTAATTTGTGATTATAATTCATCTCGTGCTTTACGGTGAAGGAAAACATAGTGAGGCAATCTGCATGTGTCTAATTTCACTGAAATTCTGCCACATGTGTATTCCACCAACCCGCATTGGAGCAGCGTGGTGGAATAAGCTCCAAAACCTTCACCTCAAAAAGAGGAGAAGGTTTTGGAGCCTTTAGCCCAGCAGTGGGACATTCACATGCTGTTACGATAATAGAAGTTATTATATGAACGTCTATATTTATTTTCAGAAAAGCTATTTTGTAAGAAAAAACTCGAGACTCACCGCAGAAATCGATCGTGAAATGTTAGGAAGTGATATGCTACATTGATCATAATAATTATAACATTCAAAGAATACAAGCTTCATAATAGTATATCAGGCTTTCAACATTTAACGGTTGAGTTGTTGAGCTGTAGCACAGACTCTTTGATATAGATACCAACAATAAATCTAAAGTAACTCTCTCTGACTGTTACGCTTTCACGACAACACCCCTGGACCGATTTTGAAGAAATTTCACATGGAACAAGTTTTAACCTTAAAAAAGGACATAGAATACTTTTTTATCTAATAACTGCTCACCTTCTATACTATCGCCGCGAGCGAATGCTAGCACGTACTCACATAAATCAAAACTCTCGTAAAATATAGATCGAAACGTTATTTAATCATCGCGCTAAAGTTTCATTCTAATTAAAAATTTATTGCGTTTATTGATCACAACAATCCTAGATACATGTATAATTTATAGTTCATGTTCATATATCATGTTACCAATAAATATAACATAATATCTAGAATGTGGAATAAAATGCTGTTGATTCAGAACTAGTTTTCAAACGTAGTCCAGTTAAAGTAATGCGATTTATTTAATAAAACACGTTAATAATTGCACGGTTATGTGTAATGAATTCATTTAAATTAAAAATAGGCATCGTGAGTTGCCACCAACGCCTGTAGACATTGGAACTGTTGGAATATTAACGATCCCGTACATCGCCGATGCGCCACCAACTTTGGAAACGAAGTTTTTATGTCTCAGGTTCAATCACAGCACCCTTAAAACTGGAAAAAACTAGGCTTGCACAAAGCCTTAGAACCAGTCAAGTTAGATAAATACATTATACATAATTATCATGTGTTCATATCTCAAGCTGATGTGGTAGCCTTGTGACTGATGAGTTTTCGACTGGTTAATTTCTTTCTTCTTTTTTTATCTTTATAAATGTTGTTCATTCGGCGGTGAAGAAAACATCAGGAAGAATCTAGTATACACGATGAAATTCTATCACATAAATACCCAACATCATATATTGCAGCTCAGGTGGTTAAATGCATAAACATTCAAAGGAAAACCGACTGAATAAAACCTTATTCTTAACAAGGCCTTTGCTTATCAGGGAAACCTTACTACATACAACATTAGATACAAATTTCAAATATAGTATTCAGATATTTTTAATTATATTCTACCACTGTTAATCAGCTCAGACTAAGTTCTAATTGGCAGATATTACTTAATATGAGTTAATAGATCGATTGCACCATTTATAAATGTATCGTAGTATTTTTTATCTGTTGGTGTCGCTTTTTAATTTAATTGATATATTAATTACTATATCAAGTGTCATTAGGAAACGTTGTAAGTACGTTTTTTCATATTCGTAAGTATTCCTAATATTTTTACGTATTGGGAGACCACTGTTAAAATATATCATATAATTTCATGATTATACTATACATATTTTAAATATGAAAATGGACTATATTTCTTAACCGCTTTATTTTTAAGTGCTGAGTTATGCAATGTTTCGCTGTAGTTAAATATATAAAGCATATCGGATATTGTTAATGTTGGACAAGACGTAGAGCTATTTCGTCACGGTAGCATGCGAAAGCGATCCCTTGGTGCTCCTCGTTAAGACGGAAAGGGTACCGCTGGTTTTTTAGTGGGTATTCCGATGTTCGGGGCGCACTCGGCGCCTTGGACACCGGCGAGCCCCACATACCCCCCACTGTTCCCGTGGGGGGAACGCGTAATACGTTTTTCCAGCGTTAAAAAAAAGGACGTAGTTATTTACATCTCATCGCAGTTACGTAACATAAGCTGATCAATCTTATCACTTATATATTATGATAACCTATTGTCGTAAGGCTTCATATAAAATGTAAGTGCCGCTGTACCAACAATGGTTTAACTTCGAGTTGGTTGTAAAAGTGTAATTAACTCGTAACTTGTTCCAAACACAGTTGTGGACAGAGTCAACAAGTTGAGTACACGCGAGCCACGTTCTCACGCGTTTTCAGTTCCGGCCGGATCCTACAGATTTTTACTCTTTGCATTCTAATTTGTTGGTATGTAATGCATTACAATATTAAAAAATATTGAAATAAGAGAAAATATGTATATCGATAGGATTTACGGTATGCCATTTTTTTACCATTTTCTGATGATTTTATAAGGCCTATAATATTCGAGATTTATTAACTTTTTTATCTCAAACTAATCTAGTTTTAATGTTCGTTCACTAGGTGATAGGGCTTTGTGTACGCCCGTCTGAGTAAAAACCACCCAATCATCAGATATTCTACCGCTAAACAGCAATACTTAGTATTGTTGAGTTCCGGTTTGAATGGTCAGTGAGCCAGTATAACTACAGACACAAGTGACATAACGTCTTAGTTCCCAAGATTGGTGGAATATTGGTGACGTAAGAAATGGTTAATATTTCTTACACTTCATATTAATAAGTTACTTTGTGATTACAATTTATGATCACTATTGATATTAATAAATTATTATATATTTTGTGACGTCAAGGAAAATATGTAACGTCATAAAACGTATCTTCTTGCTGTCTGTTGATAACATTAAATCTTATATTATATATCATATTATAATCATATATGGAAATGAGAAAGTAGTGTGCACACACCGCAATGGGATATGTCCGAAGCGACTAGTCTGCTTGCTATTATAAACAGAATATTTAAAAAAAATATATTTTATTTTTGTGTAAAGAAAATACAACTAAATAAATGTTTTTCAATTTATTTTAAAACTATAGATAGTATTTACTAGGAATTTCTAGTTTTTTAAATATAAAAAACTTATTAATCAAATGTTAAGCGTATCTGCAACTTATATATATATATCAATTTATTTAAACACTACAAAACATTAATATTTAAAAAAAAAAAACGTAAATCGAAACTAACGACAAACATTCATATCATCATATCATACTAAGTAAGACTAAGTTCTGGTCTACTCATATTTTACAATTAGACCTTACAAAGCAAAAAATAAAGGTCAAAAAAGGTATCGCTTTTCTGATAAAATTATATCGGTACATACGACTTATAAGGCAGGCATGCCCTTATAAGGAGAATGGACAATGTATGGCATTATCAATGTGTACTTTTAAGTAAGCAAAGATATTTAATACGCATTGTATTGAATGATTACCAACCGCTCGTGTAACAACGCCATTCTCATAAATTAATATCGTAGATAGACAAACAAACAAAAAATATAACAAACATTTTTACTTGGACTATAAATGTTCGAAGAATTTCTTGTACTTTTCACTTGACTATTAATTTATATAGCATTTGAGTTATTATCGTTAGTTGTTTACGTTATATCATCTAAAAAATGATACATTGTAATACTTTTTCTTTCAGCCTAATTTTGTGCAAAATATTAGTTCAGTTTGGTTGAAACTGGTTTAAAATTTAATTGCATGATTTGACCTATCCATACTGAGATAAAGTCATGCTAAAATTTCTTGGTGCACTTGCACAAAGTCCTACGCTTGCACATAGTCCTACGATTTTGTGCAAGCTAGTTTGGATTATTCTGTAGAAAATTTTTAGAAGCAGCCCGGAGTCTGGAAGTTGAAAGTGTGTACACTACCGTGCCTCGGAAAGCGAGGGTGAGTGTATGAGAGTTAGGAAATAGAGAGTGCACCTGTGTTTGCTCACACACTTGTACACTATAACATCTCCTGCGCAGTTGGCTAATCTCGCTTGAGATTGGCTGCCGTGGCTGAAATCGGTCTGGACGACTTTATAAGTAAGTATTTAAGTAAACTAACAAGCATGTTTGAATACACAATTTTCAAGATAAAATTAAATTTATAGTTACCACCGGTTCGGAATGTAGATACCGATGACCCGCAAGAAACACAGTAGCCATTGCCGACAATTAAATTACATATGTTAATTAAATGCAATTAATTTGTTATTTATTCTGGTTGAAAATCAACGAATGCTAACTTGTTTATCATTTATATAATCTTTTATCGAGCTATACGCCTGCATTTTTTAGATTTAAATTAATTAATAGGCAAAGCTAAAAACGGAATAATGCCCAAAGAAGTCTAGTCTGTCGGCATAACATTAGTATTGCTTGATTTTAACTTAAAAAGTAAGTAATTTTTTTAATTACAGATATGATGATGTAGGGATCAGGGTATAATGATAATTAGGGCATGGTTAGCATAAGAAATAATTTTATACTAATATTATAAAGTCAAAGAATTTGTTTGTTTGTTTGAACGCATTAATCTCAGTCTGCCAGGCGTTTTTTTGTGTTAGTCCTTTTGTTGACGAAATAGAAGTAATGAGTATCATACCCTAAGATGATATATCAGACTAGCAATGCTGAAAATTCTTAAGGCTTTGCTTTTCAATATTTAATTTTTTATACACAAATTATTAAATAATATCAAGAAATAAAACGATATTATTATTTTATTATTAAATAATCAAAGTGTAAAGCATTTTATTTTTGTCAGTTTATTTATTTGGTCCTATGTGTAAGCCTATTTAATGTCTGGGTAGTCTCCCTGTCAATATGAAATTTAAAAAAAAATAAACATTCCATTTGTTTATTAGTTAAATATTTTAAAACTGGCAAATAAGATCTTAGCGCCGAAATATTGAAGCCGAACAAGTAGAAGCTTATTGTATTATTTAATTTGTTGATATTAAATTACAGAATGTACGCGAGAAAACCGATTCGTTAAATAGCATTGTTGCAACAGACTTTATGGGAGGAAATTGTGGTGTGTATTTGTTCAATCAGTTTCACATAGACTGAAATCTGGTTATGATACAATATCGTATTCAAATCAACACACAGAATTATCTTATTAAAATTATATTGTGGAGAATTGCGTATAGAATCCACCAACCCATATTAGTACAACTTGGTGGAATAAGCACAATCTTGCTCTCAGCACTCCGTAACAGCCTGTGAATGTCCCACTGCTGGGCTAAAGGCCTCCTCTCCTCTTTTTGAGGAGAAGGTTTGGAGCTTATTCCACCACGCTGCTCCAATGCGGGTTGGTAGAATTCACATGTGGCAGAACTTCAGTGAAATTAGACACATGCAGGTTTCCTCACGATGTTTTCCTTCACCGTAACTGTCTCAGCACTCAGGCTGGTGCTATACATCTTTAAGTACAAAGTATAAATCATGTCCATCAAATGTAAAATACCATGAATGCACCAGCACCTACTAACACATGGTTTAACTACTACCTTCAATGTATTTTAGGTTTCCAAGTACAAGACGTATTAGCCGTATTAGCCGAGATGGCCCAGTGTAAGATAAGTTGGTAAGAACGTGTGAATCTTAAGCGATGATCGTGGGTTCAAACTCGGGCAAGCACCATTGAATTTTCACGTGTTTAATTTATGTTTATAACTCAAGCTTGGTGGATAGTGAAAACATCTTGAAAATGTCACATGTGTACCAAATTGCAGGGGACTAGCATGGTGGAATAAACTCCAAAACCTCCTTAAGAGTATAGGAGGTATAAGCGCACCCGTGGTACATTTATTGGTTGTTCATTTTTTTTATCCGCAGTGAAGCAGTGCGGAAGATTAAAACCATTCAAAGTAAACAAACAAACTGTTGTTAACAAACAAACAAAAAAGTTATCGTGCGACAAACATGACGATCAGTTGAAGCGTTCAAGCCTGAATACAGAACAACGAAATGAACTTACGTTTATAACATTTTTAGGCTGGTCAGAAATAAGTCACCGTTGTTGACTAGCTAAGATTCACTTCTTCAACGCCATCCCATCGTACTAATAAATAAAAAATCAAAATACTTTATGCAACATTACATTTACTTATTGATATTCAAATTGGTACCACCAGTTTGGAAAAGAAATACTCTGACCAGAGAAGAACCGGTGAAAGAACCTCAGCGGGTTTTTTTATCATGGAATTGTTTTAAACATACCAAGTTAGGTACATATTTAATTTTATCAAGGAAGTTAGTTAAGTTAGAAGTCAGATGATGAGCAAATAAAAAAAAAACGCCGTATAGTTTGATTACTAAAGATCCGCATTGGTCGAAATTCGACCGTAAGTAAATCAATGATAATAAAAATGAGTTTATTAATTTTTCTTCATTGCACACATTTTTTAATTATAGTTGGCGAAACATGTCGGTAAATCAATAAAAAAATTAAACGCAATGAAATGTCATATAATGTTTGACAGCGAACGATAGACTATGTATTTGACATTGGCAGTATGAACGTAAACTATGAATGTTTTGTTTTATAATGGATTCATAACACAAATATATATAAATTTAGCTTTCTGCACTTCTTCTCCTTATAAAGCTTAACCATGCCGAATGTCACAATCCTCCAGAATGTGCTTAAAAAGGGGTAAAAAGTTTTCTCTTCACGTATTAATACGTAAAGCCAGTGACAAATGACTTAAATTTATATTTAGTACAAAACAAATTAAATATACATAATTATGTTAAACATAAAATTATAGTGAAATTCGAATTGATAAACATACATTTCGACTTTTTCATCTTGATTTGACATGACGTGACAACTTCTTTGTGGATCGCCGACAAGTAAATTGACATGGTTGTATATAATTGCTGTCACGTTTATAAAATTAAAAATCGATCATTAATGTCTACGTGTAATATTTGACTGCTTCGTTGTTCGTCGTTCTAGTGGCTGGCTTATAAGGCTTCAGGTCCTGGGTTCGAGTAAGCCCAGTCTGGATGTTAAAAATATGTATTATAGTGCCTCGAAAAGCATAGAAGAGAATAAAGAATGTATTTGCTTTTTTCCTTTTAAAATATATCTTTAAGTTAACCTTTAGTTTTCTTTAGTGATTTTTATTAAGTTTGTCATTTTAAGTACCGTGAAAGTAATATATATATATTTTAACCGATTACAAAAAAGGAGGTTTTCAATTTGTCGGTATATATTTTTTATTAAGTTAATTTGACGATACTTTCTGCGTCGTGTTCAGCATAGCACTGAGGTGGTCCCGTCTCGATTTCATTGGTATTTAACGTTGTTAAGTTTTTATTTAAAGCGAACAGTCAGGCAATTTTCGAAGCCGATTTTCATTTATTAGAAAAAAAATCTTTTTTATTTTGATTGTTATGAGTACAAGGTATTTGTCAACGTTTACTAAATACTTCAATTCATTCACGAAGGGTTTCTTTATAATTATTATTTTTCTTTTGTAAAAACACTGAGAGTCTCTCTAAGTCTCTTAGCTGTCAAAAGTCAAAAGAAATCTATGAAATGTTTCATTTGTATACTATCAAGTCTAAATACTATATTCAAAATTATTATAATTCTTGCATAAGCGAAATTTAAGCGAAATTTTACCAATTAATTGTTATTCAAATCACAGTAATAAATTCACAAGTGTTAATCTTATGTCAAAGATCAAGTGAGGTGTTTGTGAAGACGGATGATGTTGATGTAACCTTTGCTTAATAAGAGATGTATGTACACGTGCGTTACCTAACTTCAATAAAATGAACGAACGCGAAATTTATAAAATTAAATGTTCGGAGAAGTCTTATTATGCTATATATAACCTAAGTTGCAGTTGATTCGTTTCCTTTTAGAACAAGCTTTGAAAATATAATTTATTTAACTTAATTTGTGTTTATAATTCATCTCGTGCTTGACGGTGAAGGAAAACATCGTGAGGAAACCTGCATGGTCTAATTTCATTGAAATGATGCCTTATGTGTATTCTACCAACCCGCATTGGAGCAGCGTGGTGGAATAAGCTCCACAACCTTCTCCTCAAAAGGGAGAGGAGGCCTTAGCCCAGCAGCGGGACATTAACAGGCTGTTACTGTTATTATGCTATATATAAAATAAGTTGCAGTCGATTAATTTCCTTTTAGAACAAGCTTTGGAAATATAATCTAACTTTTTGAGAAAAAAAATACTTAGATAAACTAGCAAACAATAAAAATAAATAAAGATTTGATGTTAATAGTGATTGTTGCTGTTGAAATTACAGATAAAATAAATACTTTTTTACACAGTTAAGCTTTATCTTAACAAGTCAGTATTCGATATCAATAATCAGAAAGCCATGGACTCGTATCGTTTGATCTTACGCTCTGATCTGCGCTTGCGCTGTCGCCATGTTTCTGTTGTTACCATTAATGTCACGGCTGTCATAAAAGGCCTTGCGATTGTTGTGGCATTTCACACTACTGTATGACCGAACTTTATTTGTGCTTTTTATTTCATATTTTATATAAGGATATAATGTAATGTTTTTTTAATTATGCTATTAAAATAAACGGTTGTTTTATTTCGAATTGTGACAAAATTTAATAAATTATTACATATTTAAAAAAAACATACTATTTATTTATTGGATGTTTACGTATATATTAACACTTCTATATAGTTTGTTGTTGTTTTTTTTGTATTTCATTTTCATTTTATTTTCATTGTATTATATATATCTTTAAGTCAGTCTTAAGTAAATAATCATTATCGTTCTTTTTTTCAGATATCAGAATCGACCTTTTTTTTTTAGATGTTATTATTTACCATCTTTATCTCTGTGTACGTGTGATAATACCGCTTTAATACTTGTCAAATTACTTAACGCTTTGATAATGATCTGCAAGCGTCGGAGAGGTATTATTGATCTAGTTTTCAGTGATTTCCTGAACAATGGGCTTGGTGATTGCGAAACCTCACGTGCCGCATTGAGTTGTCTATCACTGTGTGGTCTAAGGCTAGGTATACATTTATTATTTATACTTTATTAAAAGAAAATTAAAAAAACATATTAAATTCTGTTTTGTTTATTTGCTTTCTTTTAAAATATTTTTAAGCCTTTATGGCATTTCCAGAATAATTAGACTTTGTGTTCATTTTCATCTTATTGATGACAATTATTATCAATAAAAAAAGTTTAATCTCCGTCATCCTTCAGCCAAACATAGTCCACTCCTGGAAGAAGGGATATCCCAAAGCGTTTGACACATTCTCGATTATGCGCCTTCGATATCCAGTTGGAAGCGCCAGCTTCTTCAGGTCCAATTCCCATCTGGCTGAAGGTGGCTTACGGTACGATCGCAAATCCATGGACTCGTCTGTTCCTATTGTTGTTCCTGTTGTTATAGCCTTGGGTCCTTTGTCGTTCTTTATTCTTATGTTCACTACCAATGATCTATAACTTTCAGTAAAAAAGTGTTTCAAATATGAATACTCCAATTCCTGAACGATTTTTTGAATTTACCAACATGTCTTAGCAAAATATAATCACACATAAATATAATTATGAATAAGTCAGTGTGTTCTGAGGTTAAGATAGTTCCACTTCGGAATATATTTGACTATCGTACACTCACGTAGATAAGCCACTGCATAACTATATGGAGGTTTAACGTGTACAATGGGTTCAAGTCAATGTATTGTCATTTTGCTTCTAACATATTATTGTAATCAAAGTAAGTATTTATCAGTGTGCACTGAGGCTTAGATTTAGTAAATGTTTTAGACTTTGCTATACAGTGTAGACAGAACGCCAGAGATTTAATGGACAGATTGGTAAGAAAGCTACATATTTTGTTATTTTAAAATTTATAATCTTCGTTATGTTTTGGTTAATCTATTTAAATCGATTGTACATTGTTAAAGCCAGAATACATATGCTTACAGGCTGGCTGAAGTAGACGATCGCTTCATACTCTATATCTTTTATAACACGAAAGCTTTTTTATTTTATATATTTATACTGTAGATAAATTGTGAATTTATTAGTCTGCCATGGGCCATGCCAATCATTTGTAATGTATTTTTTCTTTTAAAAATATATTAAAATACTTGATGATAGAACTTTGTGCAAGTTCAAAAAGTTGAGTTTTTCTGTGTCTCGAAAAATACGTAAAAACGTGTTTTTGTATCTCAACGGTTTCTTATCGTGATGGATTTGCCTTCCCACTGTATAATAAGAGTATTGTATAAGAACTAGTGTACTTACAAAATAAGACCTATGTATTTGGATAATCTTCCTCGAGAATGGCTGTAGCCGAAATCGCTCAGCTCTTCCCATTGTTATTACTAATTATAATTATTTTCTACTATCATCAATATCTTTTAAGAAAGAAAGATAGAAAATTGGTTGACATACATAGGACAGAAAGATTCTAAGCTGTTTTTATCCTTGCCTATATATATATATTAAGAATTTATACTTAGCATATAATCACACTTGTTCACTTACTACTTAAACCAGAACAGCGCAATACAAAGTTGCTGTTTAGTGGAAGGGTAACTGATGAGTGTGTGGTACCCATCAGACTGGATACACGGAGCCCTACCATTTCACGATAATTCGCCTTCAATATTACACATGATTAATATTTAAAACATAAAACATACATCATTCGAATGTCTCTTGACTTTATTGCACGACTATGACGCAGTTAAAGAGGGTTGTGTGTTATTATTTCAAATTTAAGAAGTTCAGTGTTACTTATAAATGTTAATTTATTGGTATCGCAGAAACTGTCTAAATTGTCTGTTCAAATTGTTCAATAGTGGGACCACTTGCTCATTACTTTAGATTCGTCTCTATGACGTCATCTGAAATTTAAAATGGCTGATGAATCGAATCATAATAAAAAATGTGCTTTGAAAAGTAAGTTATTTCATTACAACTTTAATCTTATGCATTCCTTTTACTATATTTTTACGACACTGATGACATTTTTTATATCAATACATAAAAGCCACATTCGAAAGATATATAGAAGTGTTTATAATATAAATAGCAATAAACACCCACGGTAAAGTTTTATGAGAGTATTGTGGTGTCCAAATAAATCCCATAATCTATAATCTCTCGACCCGTGGGAGGGACCAATATGACATCGATTCATTACTATCTTTAGGGTTTAGGAAACGAACGATATTTCTTATCTATGATATTTATATGAATTTAATAATCTTAACTAAGGATTAAAATACATTATTAATGATAAATTTATTACAAATATCTCGAAAATCAAAATTGTATAATTTCATTGCTTGAATATAAATCTATGGATTCTATTAAATTTTGGCATAATAATTATACTCATAGGCACAATCATCATGCCAACTATCTTGAAATAAAAAAAAATACAATGGAAGTCACTAGATCCAGCCCAGATAGCTAAGTGGTGAGAGCACGTGAATCTTAATAGGAGATTGTGGCTTCATGTGCTTAATTTTTAGTTTTTTGGTTGGATGTGTAAGAAAACATCGTGCACCCTCGAAGCCATTGCTCATCAGTCAGAAGTCACTCACGTTCGACTCCACGACGTTTAAGTATTCCTAGGGTTTAGTTTCTATCTATAATATTATTAATGTCTTTATTATACCTACATAAAATACATAATTTAGGTATATATATAATAGAGTAACTATTGAGTTCTTAGCAATTTTAATTATTATTTAATTACCTTTGCACTGCCACAGTTCTTTTGTGATATTAAAACCACCTTATTCATATGTATTGAATCCTTTTCAAAGTAAATATATTTCAAACAATAATAATTCAATGCAATCTTAAGTCGTTATAATGAAATAAATTTTAATAAACTCGTTCACATCGAGTCTCGTTCTCTCGTTCCATCTAAATAAACATACGTCGATCCCAATCTCGGAATTAAACATATGTAAATGTAAAAAATAGACTGTATACCACAGATAACAATAAACAACTTGAGACAATGGCAGAGTGCACACTATGCTTTTAACTTGGACATTTTCACAAACAAAATCCTTATCTTAACTGCTGTACTGAGTAAGTGACATTATTGTCATCGTTCTGTAAATCTCGAGGAATGCCACCGTGCTATAAATTGTACAGTATCTAAATGGTGAACAACGTTCGGTGAAACGTTGAACGCGTCACGAGACACGCAACGAACTTAGTGTAATTTATTGTTGAAAGAAAATTGCCGAGTCGCGCGAGGTTATCGGAAACCTTTGAGCGATATCCTGCTAACAAAATCTTGCAAAGACCAACGTTTTGTAATGTGTTAAATTATGCATCTGAACCAGACTTTTTACTTTTCATATTAACGATTGAATCCTTTTAATAGAAATTGAACGAGAATATTAGAAATACGGAAACGAAGTATTATTTACATACTTTATGATATTATAAAGAGTATACTTTTTATTTATTCGTCAGTCGAATTGGTTCAGATCACCACTACGGATTTTCTAACGGATTTCTTTCTTTTTATCATTATTGATTTGACATTTGATTGAAGACAAAGACACGGCATTGTTTAAACACCATTTTAAGTCACACGCTAAACACTGTGCTTAAGTAACGTAAGTTTTCATATTGTGATTAAGTGCTATTTATAATTCATTTCATGTTCAATTGCAAAGCATTGACGAAACGGTCATAAATAAAAATAAATTCAGCCACATCTGCACCCAGCAGTTAGACCTGGGCTAGAGCAAGTAAACTCCAAACTCTTGCTGCCATTTTCGAGCTGTCACTTTATATAATACTAGTATGCGCCCGCGGTTTCGCCTGGGTGTGAAGTAGGTGTAAGCTACTCTGTGTCCTTTTTGTACCCCTGATGTCTATGCAAATCATGATGTGATACATTATAAACAAACAAATTCACTTTCACATTTATTAGTAAAGATGTTGTATAATAACAAAATGAGTAAGTAAAGGTTAAGCGTTTTTCATTATTTATACACACTTGTAGCCTAGTTTTAGATAAATACTACTATTAATATAATAAGACTATTTTAAATACACCTATATCTATTTAAAGGCTTATATACAAACGCTAAGAACATATATTTTCTTTTAAGAAATAAGTTTTATATTGCATTCTATCAGTCTTCACACTACGACACGTTTTTTACACATGTATCCTGAAGGACAAATAGAGATTGTTGTACTAAGTGTTTACTGGTGGTAGGGGCTTGTGCAAGCTCGCCTGGGTATGTACCACCCACTCATCAGACATTCTACCGCAAAACAGCAGTACTTACACTAACAGTATTATTGTGTTCCGGTTTGAAGAGTGAGTGAGCCAGTGTAATCACAGGCACAAGGGACATAACAGGTAGTTCCAAAGGTTGGTAGCGCATTGGTGATGTCTATGGGTATTTGGTGACCACTAACCATCAGGTGGCCCATATGCGCGTCCGCCTACCTATTCTATGAAGAAGAGGTATGTAAAATGTTTAATTAATATAATATACATATTACTTTACTATTTATTGTATTTCTAAGATAACATTATTTTTAAATAATAAAAATCTTAAATAGAATACAACCAGTAACAAAGTATTTGCACATTTAAACTGGAAATTAAAATTGGCATACGACCTTTTGCAGTAGCAGTAATAAAATATCATTAAGTTGATGTGTTCTTTGCTTTGCAGTGTTCCGTATGAACTCAAATCTCATTTGTGAAATATCGAAAACTGACTTAATGTGTTAAGCTATTTTGATACTTGTATGTAAATGATATAATTATGATTGTCGCTTATCACTTTCTGACATATTACGTTCGTTTTCTTCGGTGAATTTCGAGTTTGTTTTTGCAGAATAACTCTACTGCTCCAACTTTGGTTATCATGATGTGCCATCTTCCTAGAAAGGACATAAATATATGATAAAAAATTGCTTATTTAACCACATCTTTTACTACATAAATTACATTATAGTATTTTTTTTTCTTAAAATATCTATATTGTTTATCTTCCTACAATGCGATCGTCATATTTTACCGATTACCCGAGTAATCGTATAAGGGCGAACTAATTAGTGGATTTTTTGTATTCTTTCTGATCTTTTGAGTTAAAGTCGGCTTTTTGTATGCAAGTGGCGTACAATCTTAATTGAATAGAATTTATAATGTATACGTGTTACGTGTTATAATTTTCACTATTGAAGCGTTTGTATTAATCTATTTACAATACAACATAACACTTTTTACATTGCCTATTAATAAATTTTAATATCATGTTTAAAAAAAACATTAATAAACAAAACGTAGTATTACTCAATTAAATATAGACAACGAAAAAGTATTCGTAACTGTGTAATTTTAGCTTAAAAACAACCCAGTTTCTTATTTGTATCTTCTATTTTGACTTCAGAGTAATCGAACTTCTAAACCGGAGAGTTTTACATTAATTTTTATTCTCAAAAACGATTCAAGCGCTTGTGCTTCGTCTACAGGAGAGTAAAGAATAATTGATCCAAAAATTAAAAGAAATAAAAATATTAACATATTCTGTAATGTCATGTGTATGAAAAAATATTAATGATTTTCTTAGTAAATTTGTTATTTATAACATTCGTACAAAGTATAAACAAAAACAACTGTTACTCGCTTGCATAGAATCAGCAACCGTCTGTGGGCCAATGTATACGGTTGTACAACAGGGTACTTAGAAAGCGTTCAAAATACCTCCGTTACTAAATAAAAAAAAAATCTACAAATATTATTTTTAATTACTTAATCAAATTGTATGGACACACAAGTCGTAAAACTTCAGACCAACAATTTGTCCTAATTTTTTTATCTAGATGCTGCTGTATTTTTACATTTAATTGATTTATAACCTTATCATCACGTAATTTATGATAGATCGGTCGGAACTTGTACAACAATGACACATTATAGTCTATTTCGAAATCTGTTATTTATTACAACCTCGTGACAAATAGCTTTGCTGTTGATCGGATCGCTTATGAAACCGTTTACGAGTAACTATTTCATAAGTAAAGACATTTAGAAGTTTAAATTTCATTAATTAGAAATAGTTTTCACATTTCTATTTTCGAGAATGTTAACTCTCGAGAGTGTTAACATCCTAAACTCGGGTTGTTACTGAGAATTTTTAAAAGAAAACTTTTTTTGGCCTGGCCAAATAACCATGAACTATATCTTAATGATCTATACGGTTTTAATGAGTAGGAATAATAAACGGTGGCTAGAACAACAGGTCGCTGTCAATCAATGACAAATATGGCAATCACTTGTCAAGTTTTTGTTGTAGCTTATAAAACACCACTATGTATGACATATTTATGTCACTAACGATATAATAGATTAATTTAAGTTCTGATTTGGTAAAAAATTCATCTTTGTGTTTCAAATAAAATAATGTAAATGTTTTTTTTTTATATAAAATAGGTTGGCGGACGTGCAAACGGGCCACCCCATGGTAAGTGCCTGTCATAAATATTGGTGCTGTAAAAAATATTAGCGCCACCAATCCTGGGAATTAATCCTCCATCGGCCATTCTGTTTCTCTTTTAGTCTCATGACGTTCTCACAGAACTGAACCATTCCCTTCCAAGAACTCTTGCTTGTAGCCATGGCTATCACCACAGCTGGTAACGAGAAATCCGATCCAACATCTGCTATCAGTATCTTTCGCTGTGTGGCCCATGCGTATGTTCCTTGTGCCTGCAGTTACCTAATTTAACTACCGCTATATACTGAGTGCTTAGCGGTAGAAAATATGATGACGGGGTGGTACCTACCCAGACGAGCTTATGCGCAAGCCTACCACTAAGTAAAAAAGAGATAAAAAAGGTAAGGTTGTCAAACTCTGTACGTAAAAAGGAAACTCATTTACAGACTAAATAGCAAAAATTAAACTTTATGACTTTAACATAATATGTTTTACTTTATACATTTTACTATATTAAATAAATAATACAACATAAAAAAGGAGAACAGCTATTGTTATTGGATAATATAAGTCTAAAATTCGTTTCTTAAAAACTAATTAAAATTTATGTTATCTGTGAATAAACATGAGATTCCTGATATAAAAACAAAGGGCTTTGTAAATCTAGCGTGCTTAGGACACGGAATGTTGGGTCACAGGTGCGGGGACCACATAAATCGCGCAGGTACTGGAACCCTTTACATGCACTCCCGCCAATGCAGGGGTGCACAACTATTGGTACCAAACAAACTTCAATAAATAAATATAAGTGACAAAAGCTGTTTAACACTTTTTTTTTAATTTATTTTAAATATTATTATTAGTTACATAACTCTAGTTTAAATTATTATGAAAGTATAGATTCTGTATCATTTTGATAAATACATTTGTCTATTATCTTAAGTTAAGCTTTGAGTTTGACGTTATCAGAGCGACAATAGCTAGGGGCTAGAAATTACGCCTTGATATCTTGATCCTCTTAAAGATTGATCCGGAATGACTTGAACGGATTGCATAATCTGAATACTGAAACTTCCTCCTTTTACCAAACAGCATTTTGATTTGCACGTGATTGCGTCATAGTTATATTTGTATGTTATTAAAAATATATCTTCAAGTAAAAGCTGAACAAAGTTTTTAATATTGTTTCTGAAGAATAAGCCGAGATGGCGTAATGGTAAGAACGCGTGAATCTTAACCGATGATCGTGGGTTCGAACCCTGGCAAGCACCACTGAATATTCATGTGCTTAATTTGTGCTTATAATTCATCTCGTGCTTGACGGTGAAGGAAAACATCGTGAGGAAACCTGCATGTGTCTAATTTCATTGAAATTCTGCCACATGTGTATTTTACCGGGTTGGTAAAAACATTGGAGCAGCGTGGTGGAATAAGCTCCAAACTTGCTCCTCAAAATGGAGAGGAGGCCTTAGCCCAGCAGTGGGACATTAACAGGCTTTTTCTGTTACTGTTACTGTTCTGAAGAAACGTATTAATTATGACAAATAAAAGACGAGCCGATTAGCCAAGGTGGTGTTGTACGATATTTTATAATTATCTTAATGATTTTTTGTAATTATCTTATATGAGAATAGTTGATTATTTTTATAGCCAAGAAAAACAACAGGACAATGTTTTACGGGTCGCCTAACCCCTTGTGCTATTGTCGTCTCCACTACAAACACTCTTAATTGTAAATAGGTAATAATGAGTAATTCCTTTGTTATTATTTAACGGTAGTTATTGTTTAACGGATTAAAAAAAGAATATCACTAATTTATTGGCTGTATAAAAAAAAATATTGTATTTTTTTTAATTGCAATAAGAAGAAACAGCAATTATTTTATATTCTACTTTCGTTTTCAAGGAGAAATTTATTTCACCGTGCTGATTCATGTGATATAAATATATATCACTATTTCACTGATATACGAAGATTTTCTCACGATATTTTCCAGATTTTTACCTGCGATCTTCGATTAAGATCCTCGTGTTCTATACACTGGGCCTGGTGGTAAATATTCTACAGCTGGGCTAAAGACCTCCTTTCCCTTTGAGGAGAAGGTTTGGAGCTTATTCCACCACGCTTCACTAATGCGATTTTGTAGATATACGTGAGGCAGTATTTCAGTCAAATTTGATAAACGTACGTGTTTTCCTTTACCGCCAACAGGCTTATAAACACGAAAACTCAGTGGTTCTTGACCGGCTTTGAATCCGCGATCTTCTGTTATGATTCACGCCTTGTATCCAATGGGCCATCTAGGCTCCTTTTGATCAATTAATCATCAAGCCATACCGTAAAATTTTAGCACTAAATCAAAACCTGTCGATTATTTTTTTATTATACAATAAAGATAATTTCACGATAGTTAATTTCTTGTAGCTTTTGACAAACTCATGTTATTTGTTTCTTTTCATTTGCAGCATTCAACCTATCAGTTTTTTATTAGTCGTAAAGTTTATGAACACTGTAATTATAGTTTTTGCTATTCGAAGGCGATAATAAATTTTTATAATGAGTTGACCTTAACACCTGAGCGATGTCGATCTTAAATGAAATTGCAAATGCTGCTTCAGTGAAAAGATAAATAGTTAATTGTTTAAGTACTTACGCTTAGTTAATTACAAGTCCCTCAATGTCTTTCAACAAAACGATTACATTTTTTATTTCGACAACATTACTTCGTTAATTAGAAGTTGATTAAGCAAGTGTGAAACTTGAAATTGATTAATTATATGAAATTATAAATTAAAAAATGTTCAGATCCCCTGTCTTTGAATTTTTTCTACTCTGAGTTACGTGTTATTGAGATTGAAGATAGAATAGCTTGCGTGATCACGTGTTTTGAGAACACCCATTTGTTGGGATAAAAAAGGTATAACGATATCGTTTGAACCATACGTTGATAATTTCTACGTCACGAATAATCGGTATTTTTAAAGGAATTTATAAATAAGTAAATAACAATCTTTATACATATGTATAGACTGCTACGGTTAGGTAAACAAGGGTCTACATGAATAATACGGCACTATGATTATTGGACATCAATGACACATACAGTAACAGCCTGTTAATGTCCCACTGCTGGGCTAAGGCCTCCTCTCCCTTTGGAGGAGAAGGTTTGGACTTTATGCCACCGCGCTGCTCCAATGCGGGTTTGTAAAATACACATGTGGCATAATTTCAATGAAATTAGACACGTGCAGGTTTCCTCACAATTTTCCTTTACCGTTAAGCACGAGATGAATTATAAACACAAGTAACGCACGTGAAAAATTAGTGGTGGTTGTCCGGGTGAGGAAACCTGCATGTATCTAATTTCACTGAAATTCTGCCACATGTGTATTCTATCAACCCGCATTGGGGCAGCGTGGTGGAATAAGCTTCAAGCTTTCTCCTAAAAAAAAAGAGAGAAGTCCCTTAGCAGAGGGACATTTACAGGATTGTAACTGCTTACTGTAACTATCGACAATTTTAATGTCCAAATTTTGTTTCAAGTATATTAAATTTTGCGCTTGTGTGCACTAAGTATGATATTCAATGTGAACTTAGCTTTACATGTTGTTTATGGTAAAGGCGGTTGAAACCAACCACCAGTTTTCAATTAACATTCTCTTTTTGATGATTTCTTATTCTTATCTGATTGTTTGCTCTTAGTCACTGATAGTTGATCGTGCCTCCATGATTTATGCCCGACCAATATAATTTCTTTAAAAAAATTACAAAAGCGAAATGAAACCGTATCTTCTTGTATTTAAGTCTAATTTCACTTGTATTTAATTGCGAAGTTATTATATTCCGTTTGTCATTATGTCTACATTTATTAAAGCATGACGTGTAGATTCATGCGCGTGCGCAAAGAGATAATATTAAAGTTATTAAAATAAAACGCATAAGCCAATTTAGTGCCATTTCCATTTCTAATTGGATGTTGATTGTAATCGGATTTCTTAATCTGCATATTTATTTTACTCTTAATATAAATTGCCATTACTACCAATCGCCATAGACACAATTCGTTTCGTTTCTATATTACTATACTGTATTTAGTTATTACAAGGTTTTATCTATAGTTAGCTATCTCAGACATACATACATACCCTATTATCTGCCTGTTAAATAAGACGTTTTTTAATACTGTTAATTTTGGAATATTTTTTAACGAGTTTTTTTTCCAAAAACAAAAGACGATATAATAATTGTTTTCACATGATATTAGCTTTGATTTTACTGGTACGATTTGTTGTTTTATAAAATAAGTTAAGTTCAAAATCGTTTTTTTTTTAAGTAGTCTGGCAAATGGGCTATCTGCTGGGAAATGTTCACAACCAACCGAAGACATCGATAAATGTAATAAATATTAACCATCCCTTACATCGCCAATGCAACCTTACGAACTAATCTGTTATACGTTCGTTGTATTTGTGACTGCACTGGTTCACTCACCCTTCAAAGTGGAACACAACAATACTAAATAGCTTTGCAATAATATTATTATTTGAATAAAACAAAGGCTTTATCAGCTTCAATTATTTCTCAAATTCAACGTATGTGACGTCAGAAATATATTTATATGATAATAAAACGTGCAGCAATTATTTATACAATATATGTACAATATTCGGATAAAATGAATAGGTCAAGTGAAAATAACAACTGAATTTTAACTAAGTAATAATAAGTGCTTAATAATTATTTAATATTCATCTCGTGCTCGTCGTTAGGACCTGTGTGTCGGCAGGTCACCATATCCACCATCATATCCACCAGTCACCGTAGATCTGCGTGATAGAATAAGCTCTTCTTTAAGATGATTCTCCTTTATTGATTTTAAATATAAAAAACCTATCAATATATTTTTTAAGTTTAATCGTCAATAAAATTTCAAAATTTATGTTTACGTGAAACCAAATCGCGCTTAAGTATAATTTATTATGCGTTTCAAATATAGCAAATCCAATATTTAAATCCGTCCGACTATTAAAATTTGTAACATTTTTAAAAGCTATAAAAACTATCGAATGGACTGAAACGTACCGTTACACAAACGGCCCAGTCTCCGCCATATGGTAATACGTTTTATAGTTTAGTACTCTACTAAATCATTATAAACAAATTTCACCGACTTTTATGGCAATTCTAAGTATGTTTATCGCCAATTATAATGTTTTCTTATAAATATTTGACAATAGCTTTTAACGAAACGTGTGTATTTAATCGTGTGAAAGTTTTTAATTTGTTTCGTATTGAGATGTCAAATTATTCGTAAAAATGTATTATTATTTAAGAAATATATATTGTTACTTATAAGTATTTAATTAAATAGAAAAATATTATTGTATTATAAGTATTACCCGTCTATCTGATTTGTAGGTTCAATTTAATGATTATGCAGAGGAGTAGAAAAGAGTAGTCTTTTGTATTTTTTAATCCCGATGAAAAGAGAGCTATGTAAGAATTTAGGGTATAAGGAAAGAAAGGTAATAATAATAATATCCTATGACATTTTTCACACACGGCCATCTGATCCCAAAAGCTTGTACAGAGCTTGTGTTATGAAAACCAGACAACTGATATACTACATATACTATTTTTTTTTTGTAAATACATACTTATATAGATAATTACACCCAGACTCAGGACAAACAGACATGTTCATGCACACAAGTATCTGTCCTGGGTGGGAATCGAACCCACAACCGTCGGCGTGAAAGGCAAGCATCCACCAACCACGCCAACCGGCTCGTCAAAGAAAGATGGATGTACGCTGTGTGTGAGATGATGATGTGAAAGAAGGTGATAACTAAAGATGAAAAACGCTCTACGCCGCCCACAAGTAAATTTAGCAAATGAATCTGTCTCGACAATTTTTTTATAATATTTTTTTTTCTTTCTTAATAGATTTGCATATTTCATTTTTGAGTTTTATTTTTTGTTAAGCTTCGTTATATTGTTATTATTAATTATATTATTGAACATAAATATTATAATTATATGTATGTAATAATATCAGCTCTATTATGCCATAATTTTTAATTATCTTAGTGACAAAGATTCAAAATCACAATTATTTAGATTAAATATTAACAGCAAAACAGCAGTACTTGGTAGTGTTGTGTTTCGGTTTGAAGAGTGAGTGAGCCAGTGTAATTACAGGCACAAGGGACATAACATCTTAGTTTCCAAGGTTGGTGGTGCATTGGTATTGTAAACGATGGTTAATATTTCTTACAATGCCAATGTTTATGTACGTTAATAACTTACCATCAGGTGGCCCATATGCTCGTCCAACGCCCTATTCAATAAAATACCCCTTTACTATAAAGAAATTTAAGACCTAAAATCCATGGTAGACTTGCCTGTAATATAAAGATACGATGTTAAATAGGGATTGATACTGCCACTGGGTTAATAGCCTAACCCTTCACTAGCAGCAGGGTCAACCTGAGTTAATTGGGTTAATTCATCTTTTACATTTACTCGGTTTTAATTGCCGACAGACTTGTAGGTTAACAAGCTGTGTTTGTAGAATGTTAATAGTTATTTAACTATGAAACCTCTGTTATAGGTGATGAAGTACAAGATATACAAATATAGTATATCGCTTTATAATCAATACAAATACGGCTGCCGTTAAAAAAAAGTTATAGAACAGTTTGGCAGACGAACATATGGGCTATCTAATGGTAGGTGGACATTGGCATTGTAAGAAATATTAACCAACCTTGGGATCTAAGATGTTATGTCTCTTGTGCCTGTAATTATACTGGTTTATTCACCCTTCCAACCGGAGCACAATATTAACAAGTACTGCTGTTTTGCGTTAAAATATCTGCTGAGTGGGTGGTATCTACCCAGACGAACTTGCACTAAAGCCACGAGTTTTACTCGTGGCTTTGTACCACTTTTTGTGTTTATAAACAAAGTCTACGATTCAACTGACTTCAATACAAAGGAAGTTTAATAGTTTTCTTATATAATTTATATATATATATATTTTACTGGTGGTAGAGCTTTGTGCAAGCTCGTCTGGGTACCACCCACTCATCAGATATTCTACCGCAAAACAGCAGTACTTGTTATTGTTGTGTTCCGGTTTGAAGGGTGAGTGAGCCAGTGTAATTACAGGCACAAAGGACATAAAATCTTAGTTCCCATGGTTGGTGGCGCATTGGCTGTATAAGCGATGGTTGACATTTTTTACAATGCCAATGTCTAAGGGCGTTTGGTGACCACTTCCCATCAGGTGGCCCATATCCTCGTCTGCCTTCCTATTCTATAAAAAAAAAAATTGTGGCTTTTTGTTATATTTTGTAAAACGAAATCATAGTTAGCTTAATCTTTTATTACTTTTTTACTATGATTACGAACTTAATAGTTTTGTACGATATTTTCTCTACTGTAACGGCGACGTGTATGTCTCGTAGTTTTTGAAGAGTATCGTTTGATGCTTGATGATAGGAAAAGTTAATCCACAGTCGTAATATATCCTCGACTTATGCCTATTCTTTAAGTTTATGAATATCACAATAGCTTTACTAATATTACGGCTATCTAAATTAGTAAGAAATGTAACCTTATTTAGTTTTTTTAATAATAATAATATTAATGCCCTGGGACATTATTCACACACGGTCATCTGATCCCAAACTAAGCAGAGCTTGTACTATGAAAACCAGACAACTGATATACTACATATACTACTTTTTTTTTGAAAATACATACTTATACAGATAATCACGTCCCAGACTCAGGACAAACAGACATGTTCATGCACACAAATGTCTGTCCTGGGTGGGAATCGAACCCACAACCTTCGGCTTTAAAGGCAAGTATCTATCAACCACGCCAACCGGCCCGTCAAATTAATGTTTATTTGCAATTAAAAAAGAGAGGGTTATTAATGATGTGCTCCTGAAAGAGTCACGACAGTCAATATCACCGGAGAGCCTGGGCAGGAGGTATATTATAGTGGTCAAATGCACAAATATATATGCCCTCACTCTCATAATCCGATGAGACGACAAAACGAAACGATCTAAGATAGTTCAAGTGCCGTTACGTGCTTTCCGTGGGAGGATGTTCACTGACAACTTTTGAACTTAATACTGCAAATATCTTGAAGAAAAAAATTACTAACAAGGATCGAGGTTTAAACTCATAAGCTTGGAATTAACAACATTATTTGGTAGAAGACATTAAAAAGTAAAACGCATTTGAAAATAAGCTACTCAATTCATATTTAAAGACAGAATAGATTCCATTTTCAAAAAAACAATTACGTAATTATTATTGTTTGTAATTTTTTATAAAGTTACGACACAGTCGGTCTATCCAATTACCGATTAAAGAGTTTGAAGAGTTATTTTGTTCATCGCATCGCTTGCTATTTCATAACTTCAAAGCGTAATAAGTCACATCTGACAGCTGAGTAATTAATTAAAACAATATTAATTTGTACTATCCCGCTGTACGGCCTTAGACGCCATCTTAAAAAAACAGGTCATTGAACTCTCAGTTACGCCGTATCTGTTTTATAGTTGCTAAGTTGTTTTTTTAAAATAGTAACGCACACATTTTAGTCACACTATGCGATCAAAATAGCCCGGTGTTTTTATTAGATGCCATTTTTTACGCTCTACAGAGAAGTTTTCAACATATTTGAGGATAAAACAACTTTCAAATGACTTTGGAATTGCTAAGAATTATACTTATAAAATTTAAAGTTAATTCATTAAAACGGTCCTAGTATTAAAGTAACAGCCCGTTAATGTCACACTGCTGGTTATAGTTTTCACATCTTTTAAGGTTTGGAGCATATTCCAAGATGTTGATCATATGTAGGCTGGCGGGTAGACACATGACAGACTTACATCCGACACATACGAGTCACGATGTCTTGTCATCACCGCTAAACAAAAGATGATATGAAAACACAAATTTTTTGGTCGGGTTTGAGCCCGCAATAAAAATTTTAAATTCACGTGTTCTAACAACTAAGCAATATCTGCTCACTTTAATCTACGAAGTACAAATGTTTCAATAGAGAATCCAGCCAAATTTAACTCCCTACATCCTTGTTAAGAATATCAAGTGTTTCCTGGATTAAATATTTCAGTCTTTGTTCGACTAACGTATTTGCGAGTGAAACTTTAAGACGCATACATTTCGTTTTCTATCAGGGCGCGGTCTCACGAAAAATTTAATCAACCATTCAACTCAAAAATACGAAATCATTCAATGAATTTCATGTAAGTCGACACGTAATTGGCGATCCTCCACAAAAAGTGGTTGTCGCTTAAATGGTACGCGCACCCGCCTTACAGGGGCATAAATACACGAGAAAAAAGTCGCCGCGCGCGACATGTGTCCGAGCCGTGCCATAAAAACAAGGCGGTCGAGTAAGACACCGGGAGGCCACCGGCCGGCTGAAACGTCCGAGTGACTTTTAGTATCATATGAAACAAAGGGATCGATGACTGGCCGTTTAATTATTTTTTTAATTTTAATTTCATTAAACATACATAGGTCTATTCGAGGAGCCAGTGTGAGAATGATAAATATCGTGAAAAACGATAATCAAGTAGCTATTAATATGGCTGACTTATTAATGAGGCTGGACCGTTTCTCATCGTAATATATCATGCGGAGACGAGGCTAGTTTGAAATAATGGCCTATTTTAACATAGCTGTCTAATATTCCGTATAAATAAAATATAAGATCAAAAATATATTTATATTATTAGATATTTTATTTTAAGTGTAATCTATAACAATAATTCCATCGTCAAATAATAGACCTTGTTAAATTTCTGTAAAATTTAAGTTAGCTGGTGTAATGGCTTAGGAACGAATAACATTGATTGACAGCGAATTGCTTTTGTGAGGTACGTCAAATTTATCACACTTTGCTCTTGACAGTAGAGCTATTCGGAAGAAACAAATTCGAAACTCACCACTGAACATGATCGTGAAATATTAGAAAGTGATATATCGACATTGACTGTAATTATAATTATGATAATAGTATATAATATCGCCATCGGTTCTTACAAATTTCACGAGTGTACGAAATGGGTTCTTATAGAACAGCACTGCTGTATGAAAATCCTCTAGTAGTATTTGTCAATTATCATTTGGATATCAATGACCTTCTCTATGACTTTTACGTAAGAACAAAGATCCTTCAAAAGATAAAAATGTTTCACATTTATATCGAATAGATAACAATCAAACAGCCAGTGGGAAAAAAAATTGATAAAATTAATATTTTAAAAATAAAAGTTATTATTATCCGATCTTCTATCAATCCGTCTTTTTTAATCACTGCATAGAAAACCCTTCCAAATAATTGTATATCGTTTCAAATGACTAAGAAATCAAAAATCAACTACAACAGCTTTGATACTGCAATTTTTAATAAGGGCGATTAATAATGAGGTACGTTTTTTATAGCACATACACTAGTTCCAATAAATAGGTAAATATTATTCATCGAAGACTTATAGCTTTTAAGGTGCAATAAAGTAAGAAACATAACGGGCGGTACATTCATATCCTTATTTGTGATGCATGTATTAATATTTATTGGTGGCATCAAAATATTCAGGGGAGCCGAAACGAGTTTGTCCGTCGGTCCCTTTAAGATTACATCTCTTTACCATTTATGTACTTTAAAATTTTTTGACGAATTGATTCCATGTGATTTTAATGTATACATAATAAGATGATTGGCACTTATATTTGTCTAGATAAAAAAAAAAAAAAAAAAAAAAAATTTCATGTTGTAGCAATGGCAACAGCATTTATGTGAATCATATATTTACTTTTAATATTTTAAAATGATACTGACGAGAAAATGAGCCATCAGGTATGAGTCTCAATCTAAAGAAATTTGGACTATGAGATATGTTTTTTTTTTATAGAATAGGAAGGCGGACGAGCATATGGGCCACCTGATGGTAAGTGGTCACCAACGCTCTTAGACATTGGCATTGTAAGATATGTTAACCATCGCTTACATATCCAATGCGCCACCAACCTTGGGAACTAAGATTTTATGTCCCTTGTGCCTGTAATTACACTGGCTCACTCACCCTTCAAACCGGAACACAACAATATTAAGTACTGCTGTTTTGCGGTAGAATATCTGATGAGTGGGTGGTACCTACCCAGAGGAGCTTGCACAAGGCTCTTCCACCAGCCAAACCTTGAACGATTTCTTACACCGTCAATACTCCGTCAACGGATCTTCTATATTGGATCTTTCTGCTAACTGGTAATAGGTACCTAACAAGAAATTGTGCAAATACAACAAGATCGTTCTCTTTGCTGATGGCAATTCGCTGGTCGTTAACATATTCATAGAATTTATTTTCAAGTTAAAATTGCACATTTTATTTATAACTGTAATTTATACTAACATAAAATATTAATTTAATTCTGCAATTTACAATGAAAATACAGTTTGGAAAATAGACAATTAAACATTAGTTGTGATGAAAAATTAATTCCGCGTCAATTTCTTTCGAAGGAACTTTATAAGGGTTTTATATGTTTTGTTTATACTTTATTGAGTACCTTATAATTACATCAATAAACTTCATCTTTATGTAAGGGATATTAAATTGAAATAACAGTTATTATGTTATTTAATGGTTATCCAACGGTGTAAGGATGTATTATTTGTTGCCAACGTTCAAATTGTCCAGGAAGATCATTCAACACTTTATAATGGTTGATCTAAAGGTCACTGAATTTATAACTTTTACGACACAGATTAATGAAATATATTTAGAGATATCTTATGACGCTTAATAAAAATAAATAAGTTATTGGTGATATTTGATGCTTATTCATATACTTATTGCAATTATATAAATGAAATCTTACTTAGGCATTATGGTCGTTTTTTTTTTTTTATAGAATAGGAAGGCGGACGAGCATATGGGCCACCTGATGGTAAGTGGTCACCAACGCTCTTCGACATTGGCATTGTAAGAAATGTCAACCATCGCTTACATATCCAATGCGCCACCAACCTTGGGAACTAAGATTTTATGTCCCTTGTGCCTGTAATTACACTGGCTCACTCACCCTTCAAACCGGAACACAACAATATCAAGTATTGCTGTTTTGCGGTAGAATATCTGATGAGTGGGTGGTACCTACCCAGACGAGCTTTCATTCAGGTCATTAGGGTATGTATTGCTTAACAGATTTAAAACCTGAACATTAATACTTGGTGGGAGAGCCTTGTGCAAGCTTATCTGGGTAGGTACCGGTTCAGCACTTATTCTACCGCTTAACGGTACAACTAAGTATTGTTATACTCCGGTTCAAAGGGTGAGTGCGCCACTGTAATTACAGGCATAAGGGACGTAACTTTTTAATTACCAAGGTTGGCGTTTTGGCGATACAAAGAGTGGTTAATATTTGTTACAGCTTTAATGTCTATAGGTGAAAATGACTACCGTCCGATTAGATATCAGATAGAATTATCTGTTACAAATAGAAATAATAACTTTGTGATTGGAAACAATATAGTTTTATAGAAAAAAGCAAACTACCCGGTGAAAATAAAAGTATGCGCACGAAAATATATCGAATTATAATATTTATGGCCGTCCGTTAAAGAAGTTCGCATATAATAAATAAACGCATCTAAATAGACGTAACGATAATTTGCATCTCATCAATAAAAAAAAGTATGAATTTGTGTCTTAATTTCTAGGTTAGAAGTCTGTGACGGGATTAACTGGTCGTAAAAACGTCATTCCTTTATTTATAATAGTTATTACATTTGTATTAAATGTTACAAATAAGATATAAATAAGAACGCGTAATAAATAAGGATCTATGAGAATATAAAATTCAAAGGATTAACAGCTTTTAAATCATTCAGGAAGAACGCTTAGTGCTTCATAATCACAGGTCCAAGGTCGTCATATTTATAGTACAACGTCATAGCCTAATAGCATAATGAATTATTTAGCTTAATGAGAAAAACGTGTCTGTGGTCGGTGCAATTTATCATTATCTATACAATTTAATGGATGCCATGTTTGAAATAGCGATTGATTATATAAATAATTATTTTATAATAGTTGATTGCTTAGTAAGGTAAATAGTTTTTATTTAAATTAATAATATATAATTTTAAATTAATAATATATAAATTCGCCGGGAGGGCAAATGACTCTACTCCAGCTGATGGTAGTAGAGTCCAAACGCGACGACGGCCAGTACAGACGGGAAAAACGTTCTGCACTAGCCGCCTTCGCCTTGCCGGCCCGCAAGATGCCTCTTCACGCCTCGTTTGAAGGAACTTTATTTGGAAATTAATTAGCCTGCTAGCTTATGATGTCCCACTGAAAACGCCTCCTCTCACGTGAAGGCCAACGTTTAGAGCTTATTTCACCAAGCTGCTCACTACGTTTGGTAGATATATGTTATGTATGTTTGTGTTATTTATTACCGCTAAGCAAAAGCTTAACCAAAAACAAAAATATAAGTAAAAAAAAATGGTGACTGGATTTGAACCCATGGTCTTCTGGTAAGATGCACTTGTTGTATTCATCAGGTCATCTAGACTATTATATATAATATTTAAAATCAATATTATAAAATAATAGCATTAATATAAATTGCCCAATAATCTACGTTACATTACTCTGTGCGAAACGCAATTTATTATTGGAAGCTGAGTACGCATAAACGTTATATTATGCATTCTCAGCAAATTCTCTATCTGACTGTGAAACATTTACACAATAATGCTCTAAACTATATAACCTTTTCACCTTTACTGTTGATCGAAGTAACCGTTCCGACATATCGTTCTCAGTTGTATACTTTCAACGAATTATTTATTATCTTTGCAAGGCTAATGGACAATTAATTTAATTGTTCATTTTATAGATTTACATAAGTTTATTAAATGTAAAAAAAAAACTAATAAATGTGTTTTTCTTTTTTTTTAAATATGTTTAAACGCAACTGTATTTGCTACATTCTCGCTTGTTATCCATGGTCTTAAAAATATTGTATGTTTTTTAAAATCTTATTTGAACTAACGAAATATTTGTTTATGCTTATTAGTCAGTGATAGAAATTATTAAATTTAAAATACACATATAATTATATATGTAAGAAATAATTTAAACTAAATATGTACTACCAATTATATTAGAACACACCATTTCCCCACAATAATATTGTTTAGGTATTGCTTACATAAGGTAATTAAATATTTATTTTTACTTTGTTCCAGATATCTTAGGAGACTGCTAGAAGAAAAGAAAAGAAATCAAACAGCTGCGATTGAAATCTTTATAATTCAATTTTAGTTTGAAATTACTGTTGTAATTGTTTTGTTTTATTTTGGAAATATGCCTATTTAGAAATAATTTGTTTCAATTTTGAATTTGTGAAATTTATAAAAATATAATTAAAATAATTTTACAAAACAAAAGTAATATTACGAGTATTGTTTTATTTTTGTTAAATTAAAGTTGTATTAATTATGTGAGTATATAACAATGATATTATTTAATCGAATTCGAAAAATACAAAGAATCTTTCAAATATATATATTGAGAAATAAAATCAAACAAAAGATATAAATGCATACGTTCATAATAGTATTTCTGAAAAATTCTGTCACTAGAAATTTAACCAACTGGGGACCAAAAAAAATAAAATATAACCTCTTCCTTTTTTGAATTCAGTAAATCAACCACATCGGAAAGAAAACATTTTTTGCCAGAAAATGTTATTACCTTTTGAATTGATCTGAAACTCAAGCTGATTTTTAATTAAATAAATATTATTTAAAACAAAAATGGCCATTTTAAATTAAAATGCATAAAATATCAAGTGACAACAAAACTCACCACGAATACTTATGACGTCATAATGTTACAAAATCAACAGCCGGCGTGTCAGCGATAATTTAAAAAAAAAATATTCGAACGTTCCAAATACAAAACTAAGATTACATCGGTGATTTATACGGCGATTTAATTTATTGAACATATAAAAATTAATCGATTATTTCGAAAGCATTATTATCAATTGATAGGAATAAAAAAGCTTATTTAAATATTTAATCGTTGAAGATTCAACGTATCGTAAACGTCATTGCATAGCTACGCTATATTATATCTTATTAAAACTTCATAATGGTGATTGTGAAGCAGGTAATTGTGGATGCGTTAAGCAACACGTTAATTATAGATTAGAGTTAGGGCCTAGTGTTGCTTCAGAAACTCACATTTAGGTAACACTACACTGGGATATGCAAGCTATAATATTTAGTATTAATACTAACAAAAATATTTTATTTTATTAATAATTCATAGATTAGATTATAATTTATTTACAATGTTGTACAATTTTAAAAATAGTTTTTAATGATTCTTATCTACGTTTTCACGTTATGTCTAAACTAGTAACCAAAGGTGTAAATTTTTACATTCTATAAATTTTCATAGACTTGATCGATTTTGATGCAATAACGACTGACCGGTAGGAATATTCTCTTTATTATCTAACTATTAGCAAGTTTGAAACACAAGACATCGGAAAACAGCTGACAAACATAGACTCTCTCTCACATCATAATCAGATTAGCTGGAATACTTAGACTAGAGAAATCCTTGATTTAGTCGTGAGACTAGAATCTGACTGAAACGATGGTCGTGTTGAGTATGACGAGTAGCCGCATTTAGGTATATACAGTCCACTGACCCTTACGTGTCGAGGTTCACCCGTGCCCGGCGGAGCTTGCACCCAACATTGATTTTATCATTGATAAATATGTTTAACAAGTGTTTTCATAATTTACATATATTTAGAAATTATAAATTACGTACAAGAAAAATTAGTTCATTCTTTCAAATGATTTAGTTAGTCTTATGAATTAGAAATGTTCATAAACTCTGTACACTTTTATAGGATATTTATAACACAGTAATGGCAATAAAACGTGAATAAAAACGAAAACTAATGCTATTTTTTTTTTTAATTTTTACTTTTTTTGTAAAATGTATTTACCCTATTTAGGTATTATTTACCCAAAAAATAGTTAAATAAAATAGTACTAAAACTGAGTTCCTTCGCCAGTTCTTTACGTAGTCAAAGTCAAATTCAAAAATCTTTGTTCAATATAAAAGCGTTACGCTTACTTATTGACTATCATAAATCTACCACTAGTTCGGAAATAAACACCTCAGACCTATTCACAATCTATTATATAAAGGAGTGACATATTTATTTTAAGTTATAATTTACAATTACGTATTATAGGGATTAAGCATTTATAACTAAAAATTGTATATTTTATTTGTACATTTTACACAACAAGTCTTTGAATTTATTATTAAAATTAAAAATATGCTTGTTTAAGCTTTGAGTGTTGGTAATGAAATTATATCTTAAATATATTTAGGTGGACTGGTGTGGAGCGGCGCCCTAAGACACCTACGCTAACAATGATTTAGGAAGCTGAAACACGTACATCTTAATGGCTTTCGCCCAGAATATAGGATTTTGTAAGTGCTCATTAAAATGTCCGAACTTATAACCGTTATTATATGTTAACTTAATTTTATCCGTTTAATCAGGTTTCAATGTAATTTTTAATTAATATTCTTGATGAAAATTAAACCATTTTCGTCCACATAAAATACCTCAAGTATTTCACAAATTGATTTAAAAAAAAAAGAAAATTTGTAGAAGAGGATTCTCCATAGATTGTCTCTGATTCTAATTATGAACTTTCAGTTATGTTAATTTTATTTATGGTTTTTAAACCTTTATTAATCAAAATTAGAAAGCATTTTCTGTCACTCAATATTTAGGCTAACGATAAGTTATCTGTTTATTACTTTTAATTGGAAATCGGTAAACAGACTTACAAATGGGCTACCTGATGATAAGTCACCATCACCCATTGTCATCGCCAATGCTCCACTAATTTTGACATCTAATATGTTATGACCCTTGTATCTGTAGTTACACAGATTCCCTTTCTTGAAACCGGAACACAGTGATACTTATTATTGCTGTGTTTCGGTAGAATATCTTAAAAGTGGGAAGTACCTACCAAGACGGGCAGAAAGCCCTACCTACCACCAATTTAAATAAGCTTTCAGCATAAGCATCATTTTTACTGGTGGTAGAACTTTGTGCAAGCTCGTCTGGGTAGGTAACATCCAGTCATCAGATATTCTACCACAAAACAGCAGTACCTGGTATTGTTGTGTTCTGGTTTGAAGGGTGAGTGAGCCAGTGTAATTACAGGTACAAGGGACATAAAATCTTAGTTCCCAAGGTTGGTGGCGCATTGATAATGTAAGCGATGGTTAACATTTCTTACAATGCCCATGTCTATGGGGGTTGGTGACCACTTACCATCAGGTGGCCCATATGCTCGTCCGTTTTCCTATTCTATAAAAAAAAACCATCTTTCTCTCTATTATATATATATATATATACATCACAATTGTTACTAGTCTTATAAAATAATCGTAGTTTAATAAATAAAAATGACAGTTGAAATCGATAAGAATGGGATATATAACAAATTGCTTGTAATTTCAAAATGTCCTGCTGTTTTGATGCTGTCACAATTTCAATCGCTGCCTACTTATCATATACTTACTTAAGCATTGTGAAAGCCATTTCAGTCAGTATGCTTTTCCGAAATATAGTTCTCCACTAGCTAATAGCATAATAGCTCAACATTTATTTTTTATCTATGTAAGGTCGTAAGTTACTGTAGATACAAAATCACTAAGTGACTTTGTATGTCCCATTCGGCTCGTTTCTTATTTCACGATGACAGATGAACATTTCACACTTGAACATATGTTTCTTTACGATATTATTCATCGCAATCACGAGATGAATTAATTATTTCAGATTAGAAATCTTTATTTCTCATTAAGAATAGTAATTCAATTACATGAGAAAACGCAATATATATAACATTAACTAAATGCGAGTACATACAAATTACATGTAATACGTGACATGTGGATAATCTTAAAATAATATTGAAAGCTACAAGCAAGTTAACGAAACAATACCATAGTAAAGTACAAAGAGATAAGATTGCATTACATTAAGAGAGCATCAGGTTGTTTTTACCGTTTTCGGGATGTATAAGACGAAATTGTTAGAATTTCTTTGTAAGTGTTTTTGATTTCGATTTTTTTTAGTCAATTTTATGTTAGTGTGTGTATCTCCACTCGGCACTTTATAGAATGTGAGTATTCTACTTGCTTGGAATTATATCCTCGATCTATCCTAATCCTTCAGTTAAGTATTACATCTTCTAGATCTTACTAGGTATACAAATAATGTTCAACTTTATACTTAGATTTGTAATTTCTACAACAGACATGAAGTCTCCAGATATGTATATTCTAAATACAGTGTTTTATAGGCAACTAGTTTTTGTCGGGGCTTCGCTCGCCTATGTGGAGGGAAGGTATTAAGTGAAAAAGTAACCTACGCCTTTCCTTGGAGTTCAAGCTTAGTTCATACTAAATTTAATGAAAATCAGTAAAAAAGCCGATTACCTTTGCATTTATTAAATAATATTAGTATAGAATAGTAAAAGCTAATAAATAATTTTAATGTGTTCTATCGATAAAACAAGAAACAGTGACGACGCCTGGAACTTCGAAGATTATGAACCTGGAACTCTGTGAACGAGTTAGCTATTTAGTATTTTTTATATTTTGTGTGCAATGGAAATTCATCACTCATTCAGCGACGGAATTTCACTACCCACCAGCTCGTTTATATAAGTACTTCGCATAAGATCATTTTTATTCTTTTAATTGCTTAATTCGATAAAGACATTTATATTCATTACACTCACAATACAAAGTATATGCTATATTATGAAATATTATAAGTTACAATTAAATTATTAATCAAATATAAAATTAAATAAAACACGACATATCCTATAATAAATAAATTTGATAGCCATATTTCTGAATTATCGTTATGCCTTTTAAACACGCATTTCACTTCACATGGTTAGCATGTGAAGTTGAAATTTTGCAACTGTTGCAAAATTTGTAATTTTACAATTTAAAACAGCGCAATGTTTTACTTCGTATCTCATTCGTTAAATATTAAAAAGCTTGCCTTGTGTGGTCTTGGTAGCTAGATATAAGGTTGCAGATCCCGAGGTCCCGGGTCAAGCCACAGGGCAGGATTTTCAGTGGAATCTGGAAGTCCGCTGTGTACAGTCATTTGCCATGGAAAACGCGTATAACCATTGATCTTTCGCCTGAATGCTTTCCAGTCGTGATAGATTGGGCATCCCATAGGATTATGAGAGTGAGGGAATAGAGGTAGTGTACTATTATTTCAGCATACACTTAGAACTAGAATGTTTCCTGCATTGTTGGCTAGTCTTCCTTGAGACTGGGCGCCGTAGTAAAAATCGATCAGGAGGACACATCATAATTAAAAAGCGACGAAGGATGACACGCAATTTTGATGCGTGTTTCCATAAAACATTATAATACTTAAAGTCATTGTCGTACATCACTATCAATTACATTTCACGATTGTATTCTGCGATGAAATTCGAGTTTGTTGTAAAAAAAAATGTTGTAAAATTTAATTCAAAAAAATATACCAATGAACAATAAAAAAAAACAATAAAATATGATACAAATTATTTATTTCACAAAACTGTCCCAGTCACGACGATACGTAATTACAACATTTTTTTTAACGATTAAATACAAACAAAACGATAATGATCAGCGGGAATCAACGATAATAATCAATAACGTAAATTGTACTGACATTTGCAAAATATACATTTATAAAGTGAAAAATCGACACGTCTCGTCCATAAAAAGTAAGCAGTATTGTCACTTAACTTGGTATTACTGTAACTTGGCAAATTATATAAAGTATTGGGCTGTCAGAGAATATATTATTAAAGTAATTGAAATTTATATATATGTATATGCATTAATATTGTTCATGTACTCGCTTTCGTTTGTGACTTTACATCAGCTTTCTTAATATAGTCTTGAAATATTAAAACAGGTTCAAGTTTTTTTTTTTTTTTTAAATCGTGTTAAATTTTCACTACTAACGATCTTTTTTTTTTGTTTTTTTTTTTTAATTAATAGGAAAGCGGACGAGCATATGGGCCACCTGATGGTAAGTTGTCACCAAATGCCCTTAGACACTGGCATTGTAAGAAATGTCAACCATCGCTTACATAGCTAATGCGTCACCAACCTTGGGAACTAAGATTTTATGTCCCTTGTGCCTGTAATTACACTGGCTCGCTCACCCTTCAAACCGGAACACAAAAATATCAAGTATTGCTGTTTTGCGTTAGAATATCTGGTGAGTGGGTATTACCTACCCAGACGAGCTTGCACAAAGCCCTACCACCAGTAAAACAACTGCCTTTAACCCGTAACATCTCTAAATAAATAAGTTTGTTTCAGTATCAGTTCCATTATTGTTTCATTCATAAATATACTAGCTACGCATTCAAACGGATAGAATATGAGTGAACATAAAACATTTATATTGAGACGAATATACGTAAAAAATATTTGTTATTTTTTGGAGGAAGAACAATTACATCACAATCGAATAATGCTTTAGAGGATCAACATACAAATGACTATTCATTTATATATATTACAAAAATTAAACTAAATAAAAATAATTAAATTTGGAATTCTCAAATTTTAATTTTCAAATAACATACATTATTAATGCTTATGCCACTTCTCACAGTATATTTCACAAAAGTCTTCAATCATGTTGAAAATTTTAATCTACATGTAATAATTCATAAAGGACATTTATAAAGTAATTAAAACTTCTTACATAATTTAGAATAACTGATACACCTGTTACAATAAATTTGACAATAACCATACAATAGCGTTAAAACGCAGGTGCGTTAACGCATGTCTTACGTTCGCACCTTGTGTTTTTTTTTTTAAATGTCCGTTAAAAAGGCATTTTTTGGTTCCGAGACCGTGAAAGTAGATCCATCGATTAATTCGAATAGACAACTCGATTTTAAATATCGATTATAAGTCATATTTATGCTGTTGATTTATTTTATATTGCCCGTCACGTTGTAGATATATATGGACGTTTCGCAATCTATCAAACATGTACTTTTTGTAATATAATAACGTTATGTAATTATATTAATTAATAGGGAATTGTATAAGTTTGTGTATACATATATACAAATATTACAAATGCGAAAGTAAGTCTGTTTGTCTGTCAGTTACGTTTCTACGGCTAAAAAAGTGAACCAATTTTGAAAAATTTGGTATGAAGCTTGAACCTATCGACGAAAAAAAAACTACTTTTTATATACTCGTACCTAACACCTGCTCACCCCAAATACGCGCACGAAGACGAGGGCGACGAGTTGTATAAAATAAAGGGAATAATTGAGAAGAAAATATTTTAATTATCTTTTTTGTGCGCATCCATTCTGCACTACCAAACAGTGGCGTTTAGTAAACAGTCAAACCCTTCATCTTAAATGCGGCGACTTCTTTTTTTTTCTTTTTGAGCTAATTTAGCGCCTTGACCGTCAACGAGTGAAACTACGTATTCAAATTTAATTTTAAATTGTTATTCCACTACGCAGCTACAATAAGAGATGTGAATACGCATGTTTCACAACTTCAATAAATTTAGACACATGCAGGTTTCCTTACGATGTTATCCTTCACAACACATGAAAATTCAGTGTTTGAACCATCGGTTAAGATTCACGAGTTCTAACCAGCTCAATATGGCTTAGAGCTAAATATAACTGGGATTTTTACAAATATGTGTACAGTTTTATTACGCTTTGCTTTTACTTAAAGTAATTTAAACTGAACTGTTATTTAAAATATATTAGTTTAAGAGAGCATACGTTAAGTTAGAGCATACAAGCTGCATGATCTAAATATATGATTACTAACTATATGAACTATATGATACTAATAAAATTAAATTGCTGATCAGAAATTATATGTAGTTTGGGTATAAAAACTATGTTTGTTAATAGTCGAATAAACTTTTTTCTGACATTTTAAAACTTCTTAAGTCTAGAGCCTACTTCAGGCCCGCAAACTTAGATTATGTCTGTTGTACTATAGAAACTTCGGTTCCGGGATATATAAAGTTATATAATAACTTAATATATAAGATATTATATTCTTAATTTTTTTTATAAGTTACATTTACAACAACAACAATTTTATTAATTTATTTTTATTATCAAATATGCTACTCATTCGAAAAATAGCATACGTATTACATCTCATTCTATTTTTAAAATTTTAACATCTTATTAATTGTATATATATATTTTTTAATTCATATCTTGATTGTTAGCAAGTTATTATTGTAAACAGTTTCACTTTAAGTCAGCAGACAGTATTTTTTAATTATTTACAATTCATTATATATTAATTATTCAATATGAAACAATACGCATTGTTTTTATTAATTCGCAAATGTTAATAGAAAACAACTATAAATATCATTTTTATTTTTATGCTAAGACAACAAAATGTATTCCTTATGTATTAGGGTACATTTATAAGGCCAATTAACAACATATGTTTTTGATATGTGTATGAATATAAGGTCATCATATCGTCGTAAATTATTTATATATATAAATCAACTATGTGTTACCAACAAGTTTCACTAAGCGAAAATAAATAATATATTTTTGAATGTATATAAATGAATTATCCTTTAATTAGTAGCAAATATATAAACATGTCTTTAAATGTCCCATTGCTTTGCAAAGACCACAATCTCCTCGTAAAATTTGTAGCTTAATCGACCATGCTTCAATATCGGTTGTTGAACATGAGATGAATTACAAATCACAAATTGGACACATGGAAAACCATTGTATTTGCTATAATTTGAACAAGTTAACTTTTAAAATCATGCTTTATCATTGAGATTTTTTTTTAAATATTAGCAAAAGAGATTTTAAAAAAACATAAGTATAAAAAAATAAACACTTCCTTGAATGTTAATATTTCCTTAACCACAAACCCCATTCAACATCGTTACGTACAGTCAAAACAAAGAATCGATTTTGTAAGCGAGTTGCATTATTTATAAATTCGATAATAAATTATGCATCAAGAATAAGAAAAACTGTACCAATCAAAAAATAGCGATGAGAATCGTTAATTTAATTTAAGGACAGATGCGAACTTTAGGGTACTTTCAAAGTGTGCTTTAAACCGCTATCAAACAAATGATTAAATATCTAATAAAATTAATATACAAAATTATCTCTGTATTTAAATGATTATAAATATATATAATAAACAAAATTATTTTAACAACATCACGTGTAATCGAAATTCATCCATATTTTTGGACGACATTTTTAATTTTTTTTATACATATGTAGCAGCTTACGTATTATGCATAAAACTACAGATATATATAACTATAATCTATATAGATTACAGTAGTATATGATTTTATATAATACGTTTAGTGGACAAATTAATAACTAAAGTTATATATTTTACTGGTGGTAGAGCTTTGTGCAAGCTCGTCTGGGTAGGTACCACCCACTCATCAGATATTCAACAGCTAAACAGCAATACTTGGTATTGTTGTGTTCCGGTTTGAAGGGTGAGTGAGCCAGTGTAATTACAGGCACAAGGACAGGACATAACATCTTAGTTCCAAGGTTGGTGGCGCATTGGTGATGTAAGCGATGGTTAACATTTTTACAATGTCAATGTCTATGGGCGTTGGTGACCACTTACCATCAGGTGGCCCATATGCTCGTCCGCCTTCCTATTCTATAAAAATAAATAAAAAATATACAAAGTTTTTAATAGCTACGTTCCTTGTGAAAAATTTATACAAAAAGAGCGTAAGTCTTAGATAAGTGTAACTGCGGTATCTCGACATGAAATAATTACTGGACGAGTCGTCATCACCACGCGATAACTCAGCTATTGACAATGTGAATATATCACAAGTGATCACTACTCCACTACTACACTATTTATTTGAGTAATTATATAATAACAATACATGAACATATACTACTAAATTTAGAGGATTTCAAATTATGTTATATTGATTTTATGCCTCTAACTTTTCCTTTTAAACTCTAAGCTTTATTAGAGTGATGAGATCAAATTATCACATGTTTTAATTTGTAGATCATAAGGTACGTCTGAGATCTGATATCTATTTTTTTTAAGTTCAGATATTCTAACGTCAAACAGCAATATTTAGTATATTGTAGTTCAAAGGCTTCAGTAACAGCCTGTTAATGTCCGTCTGCTAGGCTATGGCCTCCTCTTCCTTTTGAGAAGAAGGTTTGGAGCTTATTCCACCACGCTGGTCCAATGCGGGTTAGCAGAATACACATGTTAGCTTCGATAGCTGCTTTTGTGGTGGTAAAAATAACGAAGACTTTGGAAATTGAATACTTGTATTAATGATAAATAATTATAAGATGAAGAACTGATGTGTGTCGCGCACGCGAGTCGAGACGACAAGTGAAGTTAAGTTGGTAGGCGCGTCCCCGCACCCCGCGATGATAGATAGTGAAGCACCGCAACACACATGTGGCATAATTTAAATGAAATTAAACACATGCAGGTTTCCTCACGATTTACTTCGTCGTCAAGCACAATATGAATTATAAACACAAATTAAGCACATGAAAATTCAGTGGTGCTTCCCCGGTTTGAACCCACGAACATCGGTTAAGATTCACGCGGTCTAACCACTAGGCCATCTGGGTTTTTCAAAGTGACTTTATTCAGTATATTTTAAAAGCAATAACATAAGAAACAGCGAACACAGATAGTATTTGATTTACCTTCATAAGGGTTCAGTATTACTGCTCTAATTAACACGCTAACAGCGCATTGTGTAGTGTGCCCTTAGCGATGTAGTTTAAATTAATTGACAATTGTATTTCAAAAATGATTGATTATGATTGGTTATCGTATATCTAAATTGTTGTAAATGAATGAAGACATGCTACAACAATTGTTGATATAACAACTTTTTATGAAAATAGCGTATAAATACAACAAACAGTTTTAATGCTGAATTAATCCGATGCGACATATAGGAACTTGTATTTCTTAATGTTAGTTACATTATTTAATTATTGTTTTTAGTAAAGAGTATGTTGTCCGTTGTATAATTGCGCTTAAAATATGTATATTAAATCAATATGACTACAACAACTAATTGCTATTTATACAAATAAATAAAATTGAAGTGCGTGTCTTTAATTTTAAACTACCTTTTTTTTTAAATTAATGAATACTAATATTAAAACCAAAACGATTCTTACTTTTATTTTTATTTGTTTGTCTGTCTGTAAAACAGGAAAAAAACACAATATAAGCTTATATATTATAAGGAGTATTCCAAGCTACCGTTTAGTTTTTTCCCAAAGTTTAACGTATCAGTAGATATAACAAATCAAAATTTAAGTACATAATTATTTAAAAATGGCGTTAGGTATATAAGTAGGTAATTGTCATCCTTCCACAGATGATATTGTCTCTTTTATGTTTTGGACACAGCAATTTTTTAATATTGTCTGTTTTTTATAATTTGTAAGTTGAATAGTTTTGTTTAATTTTAAATTTCTTTAAACGGCGAATTTATATTTGAAAGATTTTGATTAACATTTAAAATTAGATAATTCAGCATTTCATGTTGACTTCCCAAATAAATAAATAATGATATTGAAGAAGAATTTTAATAGACGTTGAAGAAATGAACTAAACTATTTATAATTATTTATTACTCAATTACAGTAACAAGTTCTTCTTATAAATGTATCATTAAAGTATGCTTAATTACAACTATTACCGGAAAATTAGAGTAATTTAGATACGCTTTTAAATAGCATCGTTCAAGATTTAAAATTTTATCTAAAAACATATGTTTTTATAATAAAAAGATTATTTTTTACCAGTTCAACTTGTATTTTTAAATAAAGAACATTTATTTGAGATTACCTATCTATAAATTATTATTCATGGTAGTAAGACAAACTGACAAATGAGCCACCTGACCGTTGATCTAATAGTCTCCTTCGTCCGTATTTTACCTGATATTTTTATTATAGAGTCGCTGTGCCTGCGGCTTCGTCCGCATGGAGTTCGGTTTGTGACTGTAAAAGTACATATACTGAAATCTTATTATCATTGCAAATATAGCTTACATTATTGTTATTATTATTCTTAGTCTGGTTTTCTCGCTGCTGGGCAAAGACTTTGTTCTTTACAAACAAACAAATCTTTCCTTTTTGACTATTCAATGACCTTTTTGTAATTCTATTGTTTTTAGTAATGGTCGTAATTAAATGATAAAGGTCTTGTGGTATGATCCGACTGGTTCATGTTGTATTGCTCGGTGTGGTAAATGCCATGCTAGATAGTGAACCCAGTTGATCGGTGCAAGACATCTCCTGAAAGTTATTGACAGTCGTTGTGATTAAGAAACTGAAGTAAGAAGTGAGGTAATTCGCGTCAACAGAGACGATTATCAGAAGGAACCATCCTAAAAAAGATCAGTCAGAATTGATGGTGTTCTTAGTACTGTTAGACTCAAGGCAAAGCAAGCTACAAAGGCAAGCCAGCCGTTGGGGCGACACGGTAGTATGCGCAAGCGATCCCGTGACGAGACATCATGATGGAGAGGGTACCCCTAGTCTTTAGTAGGTAGCTTGACAAACGTTCATGGAGCGACACGTAGATATGATTACGTCTCTCTTATTCCGTGCATTTGTAATTAACCTAGTAGTATGGTAGTTTATTTCAATCCAAACTTCAAATTAATATCAGCTACTTTGCCGTAGTATGTTATAGAGGTGAGAATATGAAGAAGAGGAAAAGCTTTTTTCGTACCGATATTCGTACCACAATATTATTATCCTGGCTTAACACTTTTCGGAACAGCAAACGCCCTTAGACGTCATTCAATTCATCAAATTACTTAATGATTTTATATAGTGTACTGTCAGTGTTAATTATATATTATATAATATATAAAAATAGTTTAAACATTAGTCCAATTGTATTTGGCACTAACCAACGTATATACAGTGTGTTTTTATTATTAATTACATAACTATTATATATGTTTTTAGAGGTAATAAAACACTTCTATTCATAGTAAAAAAAATAAGAATACTCAAAATTTTATTTTCAACATGAATCTAATATTGCTAGATAAAAAACACGGAAATAGGAAACTTGCTTGAAAATGATGCAATCATGTTGTAAGTTTCTATCTCATATACTTAGTATGATTTTTATGCCGGCTTTTCACTGAAGAATATAATATGTTTTATCAATAGATACTTTTGTTTGAGGACATCGTATTTATCATATATATTTTATTTATATCATATATTATATTTGTAATTTTAATATGTATTTATAATATAATTTATTTATTGATACATGTATATTTATATTGACATCTATTTATTTGTTTGTTTTTATTATAAATTTATGTTATTTTATTTATTATTCCATAAACCACCTACCTCATATCCTGTGCATAGAGCCATACGCCGTTGGTTGCCTGGAAGAGATCGCTATGAAGAAATAAGGCCGCCAAAGTTGTATGCTAATTAGGTTGTATCCATGTGTTACGTAATTTATTTTTCCTTTTTTAATCTTTGTGATATACAATAAATTATAAAGGTAAAGTAATATACATTCCACAATTAATGTTCGCTCTAACATATTATATATGACATTATGTGTTACGATTAATTCATAATCAACAAAGTTAGAGAAATTTATTGTATAGTTTTGATTTAATGTAAGGCCACACACGGCTACAATGATGAAACAATATAAATATGATTGTTTAACAGAGAAATATAATTTAAATAGAACAATTATATTCGCTTAAAATATACACAACTTTTGAATATATACGTGAGCGTATAAATATATAAATCAGACTGACAGATAAAAAGGCTACACGGACGCATTAAATGATATGGATTGAGTTTAAATAAGTCGCTTTTAATGTTAGGCAGTGTAAACATAGCGGTTTTCAGATAATTATGTGAAAATTACATTTTTATTTGTTAAACTATTTTTATTTAATTCTTATCAAGGTATGGCATGAAAATCTCATGGCATAAAAAATAAGGATATAAGCTCTGTACATCGCTAATGACGAAATTCCCATAAAAGCGTTTGGATACAATACAGTAATACGCGATTATTTTTTTAAGTTATTATTTTGATAAATATCTAAATGTTTGTGCACTAATCGATATTCTACATTCAAAGCTTTTTTTATAATATTATTTAGGTGCTTTAACAAGGTCAGCCGATTACAATACATTAGAAAATAAGTTTTTTAAACTGATTTTTTAAGAGAACACATAGAATAAATTTGAATCTTTGTGTTGATGAAAATTCAAAGAGTAACAAATAACTTACGTCGCACGTTCTAACTATTTACGATGTGTTAAAAAATATAATATATGTTACTTATAACATATGAGTGTTTTGTTTCGTTTCATTTGAAATATAAATTATTTAGGTAATGTAATTAGCGCGGCGGGTGAATTCTCGCCGTCCCGCTCGCGGCTACACCCACGTTTCGACGCTTTGATTGATAACTAAAATGTTTCATTTATTATCGTCCCCTGACATTGATGTTAAACGGACATTTTAGACAAAATGAAAATTCGTTTTGCAATTGGAAAGTTTTATCAAAACGTCACACTTTACAAAGAATTCAGATTTAGTATTAGAATAGAGATAGAAGATTAATTTCAAGAATTCGAATTTAAATTACATATTCACTTAAACAGGATATAGAATACATACATATCACTATAATTAGAAATGAGTTGTGCAGCTAAACATAATTTAACATGTATACATAATACCTATGATACCTTATATTTTAGTAACCGCCGGCTTGGAAATCGGAATGTTTAATGAGTGTTCTTGTATTAAGTGATATTCCTTCTCCATTCATGTTTTTTTTAACATATGATTTATATATATTAATTGACAAAATCAAAGCTAATAAAATAAATCATTGTAATAATTGGCATTATTTATTTTAGTATTTAAAATACGATGTAATCAAAATGATAATTATGATAATTAGCTATAGCTAATGAAGTATGAATTAAATTCCATTTTTAAAAATGTTGGTATAATTAAATGTTTTAAATGAATTAATAATATTTAAGGTCCGTTTCACACGTAAGTCCACTGACTCCTCAACAGGTGCGGTCAAAATTCGCCTGAAGCGATTTTGACACCAAACCACAATTACTTCTTTTTCACCGTATGCCGTTAATTACAAACGATTCGCTAGCAGCTTCGCCCAGTTTAGACGTTTTATCAGTTATTTTTGACAGCCAATTGATTACTTGTAGAATGAACACCAACGGGATTGTGTGACCATTTGTATTTTGTTATATCAAATGTTAACGATGTTGTCAAGTGAATAAAAAACTTCATCATCTGTATAGACAAATTAATATATTTTTAATAATATATACAGGTTCTGAAGCTATGAGGAATGACGTCATACTGATAACGCCTGGTGACGCTTGGAGAGAAAAAGATCGGACTCAGTGGTTTGAGAGAGCTTTTGTCTAGTAGTAGATGAACGGTGCTCATGATGATGATAATAAAAGATAATAGAGATTTGAGAAACATATTTTTAAAACAAATAATATAATTTTTGTGTAAAAACAAAAATAAACTTTTTTTTTATCAAGAAAGTAAGTAATAAAAAAGTTCAATTTTTTTTATATTAAGGAAATTTATTATTATAGCAATAATAATTTATAGACTATTTAAAAGAAATATTTATGTAAAAATAATATCAAAGTAAATAATATATTAGTTGCTACATAAGTAAATAACTATAAGCGATTTTTCATTACGAACAGAGATAGGTAGGCTAGTTATATAAAAAAAATTTAACCCACCCACAAGGTCTTATAAATTGAGTCAAAATATAACATGATATTATAAGCTATTTTGTCTTAATAAAGGGCAGCTTAAAAAATGCCTTTTAAGAATTCCAATGAACAGGCATCAAGTTTTATACCAAAGGTAAAAAATCCATCGTGGATGATACTGTTGGCTGCTTAATAGTTTTGATTAAAATTCAATCGAACAATTATTATTTATCGATATATTATACTAGACTTTTTTTAAACTCATAAATCTATAATATTTTTTGATTATAACGTAATAAAATTTAATCTCCCCATATATTCATTCTTTCATAATTATTATATAAATAAACAAAAAATATATAAATTATTATGAATCGGGTTTCGAGAATATTAATGTTTTAAAATTATAAGGTCGTTGACATTGGCAAAAATATTTCTTTCATTTTGATATGAATGATTTTGGAGATCATACATTACATCTACTGTGATTTGGTGAATATTGTGGCTGAATTTCATTCGAAACACGCAAGTTTTCTTATGATGTCTATCTTCTTCGCTTATAAAAAAGATAAATAAAGCAATTTGTAATTCAGTACCGTGCTAACACAGCTTGAAATTGTAGGTTATGTTTTGCAATTAAAATTCACCTATTCTAGCCACTTGGCCCAATGTTTGGTCTTTGGTTCTTTACAAACATACAAAGATATAAAGATTTCAAACAGCAAGAAATAACAAGGTAGTAGCTCGTTGTTCATTGTTTTCAATTAAAGTATGTTCTAGTAAAGGAATGAAACCGTAGCACAAGCTAATAGGCAGCTATACCAGTTTTTTTTTTTTTTAATTTTCCAAGTCCATTTGGGTAGTACCCACATATTATACCGCCAGAAAAACTAAGTAATGTTGTTTTCTAGTTTGAAGGGTAAGTGAGCCAGTGTAACTACAGACACAAAGGACATCTTAGTTATCAAAGCTGGTGGCGCATTTGCGATGTATTCATGGTTAATATTTCTACACTTCTACAACGCCAATGTCTATAGACAACGGTAACCACTTACCATCAGATGGCATAGGAGCCATGATCCTATCCATCTACCTATTTTATAAAAGTAAAAAAAGTATGATTCAATATATTTTAAAACATTAACATCATAAGACTTTCATATTTTTAATATAATATTTTTAATAAATATAATAATTTGCCGGGTGAATGAACTTAGAGCCAGATCTATATCTAGCTAAAAGATCGAATTTTTGATTACATTTATTATCGCGAATGATATAACAAAGCTGTCATAAGGCTGTGGTTATAGCTTGTTAGCTTATTTATGAAGTGATTGTTTACGATACAGTCCTGACGCGTTCGTTGGTCATTTATCGAGAAGATTCTTGGAGATTTATAATGGATTGTTTTGTTGTGTTTCTACGTTATAACTAAAAGTAAATACACGTTGTCAGTACAGGATATACTTCTGACTTTATGTGCTTTCCGAGGCACGGATTATCTTCACTTTAGGTTACGTAACGTAACATCCTGTGAATGTCCCACTGCTGGGCTAGAGGCCTCCTCTCCCTTTTTTGAGGAGAAGGTTTTGGAGCTTATTCCACCACGCTGCTCCAGTGCGGGTTGCTGGAATACACATGTGGCAGAATTTCAGTGAAATTAGACACTTGCAGGGTTCCTCACGGTGTTTTCCTTCACCGTAAATCATGAGATGAATTATAATCACAAATTAAGCAAATGAAAATTCAGTGGTGCTTGCCCGGGTTTGGACCCACGATCATCGGTTAAGATTCACGCGTTCTTACCACTGGGCCATCTAGGCTTCACTTCAGGTTATTCTGTGATAAATCTGATAACGGTTCAAAAACAAATCTATTACAAAGATAAAACTTTTGCTCAAAGAGGATGATACTCTAAAAGTTAGATATTTCCTCTCAATTTGCTACAAAATTTCATGCAATTCATGCAAACTGATATTCAGTACCTACGATTATTGAAGTCAAAATAAATTTTACCAATGAAGTGGAATTTAAATGAAAAATACAAACATATTGTCGTAAATGATGTATATATATAATACATATATGATATATAACTAATTAGCGTAGTAATTTTCCATGATTATTTCTAATATATAAATTTCATAATCTCGCGACTTTTTAAATGATAACACAGATAATGAATGAACAATAATCTCCAGGCCGATTTTATAAAATATATACACATATATATATATATATATATATATATATATATGTATATATTTTATATATGTATTTATTTTATATATATATATGTATATATATATATATATATATATATATATATATATATATATGTATATATTTTATATATGTATTTATTTTATATATATATATGTATATATATATATATATATATATATATATATATATATATATATATATATATATATATATATATTAATTTTAAATCAAAGAAAATATCAACAATTTTTAGGTTTAAGGTATTTCTTTCATTGGTGGAGAATAAAGCACTCGTAATGCCGCTTTCTATATTGGTAAAATTTTACTTTGACTTCTACTGGAAAACACAATACGAATGAAGTCATAGTCTCGTACGAGCTCCTTAAAACAGCGTCAACTGATTGACACTTAAACTCATGTGGTTTTATTTAACGATATAATTCAACTTTTTTTTTTTAAATATATAGATGGAAAGTGCGATACAGTCTAAGATAGAGCGCGCTTGCCTAGAAGAACTTTTCGTTACTACATTTTATTGTTGCTTATAAACAGCAAATAAACCGCAATAGTTCTACGATATTACCTTAGTTTTATCAGTTTCATCCTGATTGTCAGAATCAATTAAATGATTGAAGAAACAAAGATTAGTGAAAATATTAGTAAATCATTTAACAAGTATTGATTGTCATTCTTTTTTTAAGTAAAAAAGAATATAAATAGAGGTAACTCAGATAACTTTATGAATATCTTAACTTTTATGTCAGTTTGTGGTCACACCTTATTTTACACAAATATGCGCCCACGCATTTCCATCATTCCCGCGAGTGTTAAATTTCATGAACTGATGCTAACAGTACCTACATATATGACACTACAAATATAACCATGTAAATGTTATTTTGGAAATTCATCGTTTAATGACTCTACCGATTGAGTCGAAATGTAGATGTTGGTGTGAAAAAAAAGTTGTAAGAACGTGGTAACTTGTATTTATTCTATATATGAGTTGTCTTTAAAAAAAGCTTCTTTAGTAAGTTTTTATTTAAGCGGAGAATAACTTCAGACATTTTAATTATTCGCGTGACGGCGACCACTCGCAAAGGTGTCAATAAATAACCGTTAAAATGTCGTTCTATTTTCAAAGTCTCAACATAGCGTGACATGACATGCCAATCACGCTGACATTGTAGCGAGTGCCGATACAGATTCCAATAAAACGTTAACGTTTAACTATTTCCGTTGATTTTCAACTATTTACATCAAATGCCTTCAAGCAACATTGTCCCACATTAAGACACGACATCAATCTTCACATAAATTAAAAAAAAAAAACTCTCACTAATTTATACGTACTAAGCAATTTGATACTAAAAAGCCGAGATGGAAAAAGCCGAGATGGCCCTGTGGTAAGAACGCGTGAATCTTAACCGATGATCGTGGGTTCAAACCCGGGCAAGCACCACTGAATTTTCATGTGCTTAATTTGTGTTTATAATTCATCTCGTGCTTTACGGTGAAGGAAAACATCGTGAGGAAACCTGCATGTGTCTAATTTCACTGAAGTCCTGCCACATGTGAATTCTACCAACCCGCATTGGAGCAGCGTGGTGGAATAAGCTCCAAACCCTCTCCTCAAAAAGAGGAGAGGAGGCCTTTAGCCCAGCAGTGGGACATTCACAGGCTGTTACGGAATTTATACGTTGGGCCGTCAAAGGTAGATAGATAATTAGCTGTTCTACTACGTTTTTCGAATTTGCTATTAAGCATAAGAGATCATCTTTATCTGCTTGATTAATTTATTAAATTTATGATTATTTTAATACTATTCATCCTTGTAACATTTTTTTAGTATGTAAAGCAGTTAATGTAAAGAGTACAGACTGTCCAATGGGCCAACGATAAGTGGTTTCGCACATACAGAGTGAAAGAGTCCAAATATACTTCAAGTAGGCAAGCACAGTCTCCCAAGCACTTTTGAATCGTCATTTTAGAATCTTTATTTTAATAAAAAGCTAAAGCTAGAGTTTAAAAGTTTATTTATTGGTAGATGTAAAATGTTATACATATATAAGATTTATTGTTATCAACGGACAGCAAGAAAGTCTATGCTTTTTATTACGTTACGTTTTCCGTGACATGAAGTGACTTCACTAAGTAATTTATAACATATTTTACATTATCAAGATAATAACTATAGTTATATATATGATAAGTTCCATGAATTCTAAAACTCTAAATGCGTAGATTTTAAGTCCTTTATGTATATTATCTTAGGTCAGACAAGGTCAGACAAATTACTGGTGTTCAGCAGTAGTTATAAGGTAGTAAGGTTAGAAAGCTACCATCTGTACATACCAAGACAATTTTGCATATATGTAGATGATGTTCGACATCATTCGCCAAGTCAAGTTAAGTTAAGGTCGAAATAGATGAGATTAATGATCAATTATTGACCTAATTTTAAAGCTTGGCTTTTAAAACTGAAATTCCCAATCAGCTTATCTAAGAGGGTATATGTGTGAAAGGAAAAAATAAAATTATTGATACATTAAAACAAGCTCAATTTGCCCGAACTTCGTTATACAATTAAATAATTGCGATAACGTTTTCTTGTGTAACTTAATTTTTATATATATATTATTATTATATATATATATATATATATATAAATATATATACCAAATTTTTTTCTATTTAATAAAATATCCATATTAATGAAAGACATATCATAACCGTATATCAAACTGTTCGAAATTAAAACTACAATTTAATTTGCATAAACATAATGGCTGACTCTTTATTAGATGCATATTTTAGGCCTTCGCCATGCCCTTATTAATGAAGTATCATTAATACTGCCAAAAATTTAGACGTACTAAGCAATTTGATAGTGGTGATTAATATGCTCCTTTAAAATTCATATCTTAATCTATATATATCATGCTGGGCTGTTTTGTGATTGGTTACACGTCTTTTTTTTATAATATAGGCAGGCGGACGAGCATGAGGGCCACCTGATGGTAAATGGTCACCAACGCCCATAGACATTGGCATTGTAAGAAATGCTAACCATCGCTTACACCGCTAATGAGCCACTAACCTTGGGAACTAAGATCTTATGTCCTTCGTGTCTGTAATTACACTGGCTCACTCACCCTTCAAACCGGAACACAACAATACTAAGTACTGCTGTTTTGCGGTACAATATCTGATGAGTGGGTGGTACCTACCCAGACGAGCTTGCACAAAGCCCTACCACCAGAAGATCTGCTAAGCTGTGAAGCAGCTGCTTCTGTTAAGTAACAATGTTATAATCGCATGTAACGTTTATACTCCCGTGTCTCGAATAGCACGTAAGGCCGTTTATCTTGCACTTAAAGTAACTTCCAAAGTAAAACTAATTATGTTTGTGTTGGTTTTACACGTACACATATACATTACAATACGTCTTGCGCTTTTAGCTATGTTCATTGATAACCGCCATAGTGGCCGAAACCGACCATAAGGCTGTCATAAAACATATTGTTATATAATGTTTTTCACAGTAAAATAACTTTTTATTGTATTAGATAGGCAGACTGGCAAGTAGACTGCTTGATGTTAAGTTATAGAATATATGATGAGTGGGTGAACCCACACAGACAGGCTTGCATAAAGCCCTACCACGAAGTAAGTAGAAACTGAAGTGGAAACATCATAACTGTTTAATCAAATATTAGTTTTATTTAACTAAATATTATAACAGAGACGAGATGGCCTAGTGGTTAGAACGCGTGAATCTTAACCGATGATCGTGGGTTCAAACCCGGGCAAGCACCACTGAATATTTAAGTGCTTAATTTGTGTTTATAACTCATTTTGTGTTTGACGGTGAAGAAAAACATCGTGAGGAAACCTGAATGTGTCTAATTTCATTGAAATTCTGTCATATGTGTATTCTACCAACCCGCATTGGAGCAGCGTGGTGGAATAAGCTCCAATAACCTTCTCCTTAAAATGGAGAAGAGGTCTTAGCCTAGCAGTGGGACATTAACAGGCTGTTACTGTTTAACTGTTTACTGTTTAACTAAATATTTACTATACATAACCCTGAAACGCACGTATAGTTTTGTATATAAACGGAAGCCAATATGATTAAAAAACTGTTTATATCTATGTCGTTTTCTCTTCGTTCCCGATTCCGGGACTATCAAAGAAATTCCACAAAAACTAGTCAAGAATCAAAGTCATAAATATGTAAATCTAATCTTTAACATACTTGTTATAAATCAAGTTGGATTTATCCAATGCAACATTACTATGCATCATAGACTGTTTCCTGCACTCGTTGAGCCTAACAAGGAAACTGCGCGTGCGTAAATAAAAAGTCGTCGAACACTCCATTCGATCAGACATTAATAAAATCGTGGCGTGATTCGATTTTAATAATAATTTTTTCCTTAATATTTTCTTTCTTAACATCATGTTACAACTTGTTAACATGATAGAAATATGATGATTCTCAATGTTGTTTTATTTTTAGTGTATTTTTAGTGCAATGATATTAAAAAATTATTTTTGTTAGACGTAACATATTTTTTTGACTGATTTAAAATCGTCTTGACATCGTATCGTATCGTATCTTGTGTGCCGAGGCGTTGATACCTGTTGCCTCGTCACTCGGCAACAAATTGTGCGGCAAACGAATGCCGATGTAAAAGACATGGCAATGTGTATTAAGCGCACATAGAAGGGCTTGTGAGGACCATGTAAGGTGTTCGACGTTAGTCGCTTTATGTCTGTGTTAGGCGCAAGACATAGTACCTAGACTTGGCGATTGAGTAAAAGCTGAGCTGGATCTTGGATATGTTTTCAGTTTTTTGTTTAAGTCTCTGTGTTGTTTACATTGTTATACTTTTAACAAATTGATAAAGTCGACCATGAAAACATATACATATACACATTTTGTATTAAATACAGCTTCTAAATATATTTAGAAGAATAATAAAATTAATTTATCAATTTATTATTTATATCAGCTTTTACTTGCGTTTTTCTTTTGAAATATTATTTGTTGATAAATTTGTGTTGTAGTTGATAGTTGTGAGAAGGAATCTAGTTGTAAGTAAGATAAAGAAATTATTGAGCATATTTAGGATATAATGTGGACCGATGCGGACAGCGCAAGAACGGCCAACATGGAAATCCTTGGGGGTGACCTTTGTCGTCGGACGTGGACGTCTTTCGGCTGACATGATGATGATGAATACTTATAATATATTTTTAATAAAATAAAATCTCTTTTGTGTATCTAAGGTTTTTGTATTATAGCTACATGTATACAATAATACACACCAATGGTCACAATGTAATTTTAGTTGATTGTACCGCAGGTATAAATGTACATTATAATTTATAATTGTGATTAACGAAAAAAAAATTGTCATTAATTAAATTTATACAGTAATAAATCGCATTTTCATTTTTACCATATTTTTTAATAAATACTTCGCTCCTTACTACTCTTTTAGTAGTCTTCTTTATTATTAATTTGATTGACTCATTGGTCTAATGGCTAGATAAAATCCGAGGTCCTGGGTTCGAATCCCAGGTTAGGACATGAAAAACCGTATTGGTTTTTTTTATCGAAAAATCTCAGTAGCAGCTTGGAGTCTGGAAGTTGAGAATGAGTGCAACCCCGTACCTCGAAGGGCATATTAAGCCTACGTTTAATTACTCCTGTCGTATCGGATTGCCGTGCCATTGGATTATAAGAGAGAGGAAAAAGAGAGTTCATCTATATTTGCGCACAAACTTATACATTATATATCAAATACTGGCGCAATCTCTCTTGAGTTTAGCCGCTGTGGGCAGAATCTATTAGAAGGACATCATCATCAAAATTATATAAAATACTATTATATAAAATACTAAACATATACTAAGTTTACTACAATTGATAAACATCGTTTGCAACATTTATCTTTTAAGGTAAAAAATAAAAACCGTTTTCTTAACACATCACAATTTTTATAGCTAACACACAGCATCGAAATAAGTAAATAAGCTTTAAGTTCAACAAACCTTCCTAACAACGATACGGAATTCTCTGCGCGTGGGCAGAGGCCAAAATAATAGGCCGTGACACGTCCCTTGGTCGACTACAATGGTCTATAAATATTTAAAAAAAAGACAGATAATCTATTGATATCGTTTGATATTCAAACGATGAAGTTACTTTGTATGCTTTCGCTTAACATCTAAGAGCGTATGGCGCGATGACGCAAAATTGTCTTTAATAAAATATAAATAATTTTTATTTTATTTAATGTAGCTCTTCTTGCTTTGTTGCAGGCCCACTTTGTGCATCATTTACGATGTATTCAAATGCTTTGCCTCATCGGTCTAGTAGCTAGCTAATAAGTCTGTTTCTGGGTTCAAAATTGTCTCCAAATTTGTTTTGTAAAGTTTATTTTGTAAAGAGTCGGATTTGCAGTCCCATCTTATTATTAGTGGAAGTGAATATAGAGTGAATAGAGAACCGGAATCGGTCTGGACGACTTTATCTATCTTTTACGATTCAGTAAAACTACTCAATTCAAGAAGTGATGACTGTCAGCATCTTTGGAAACAAATTACAACACAACATACCTACACATAGTCTCATATATTATACATCCCACGTTAAAATAGTAGTAAAAATTTAGTATGAGGTTCAAATGTTAGTTGTCTAATGTTTTTTATTGTCCGAAACTACCTCTGATGTGAAAACCTTTTACTTTTGTAGTTTCTGCTTTAGCTTAGGGTCGTAGCGCAAAGTAAGAGTTAAATATATAAGCAAATAATCTTCTTTAATAAATTAACTATATAAGTCTACCAATATGGCAATTTATATGAAACACGCATTTGTAATCAAAGCTTAATGCGAAAGAAACGACTGGTACCAAAAATTTTAAGATAAAATTTAAATAAAAATTTATCGATACAGCCATTGATTCATACAATAATAGAGCCTTAGTAGTTTAAATCCGGACAAATATTTCGATAAAAAAATATACTTTCTTAGTACTTTTAGTTCCTAGTTAAGATCATATTTTAGAAATATATTATCGTAAGCTATACTTAAATGGCATTATATTGCCTAGTCCTTTTTGGCTTTTAAGATCTCCTATCACTTAAAACATCTAAGGGCATGGCTATTAAATAAAGATCGAATAGCTAACGGAAAGGTCAACATTTGATAGTATTTTGCTTACGACTCTCCCATTCTTGACACACTTTCCACAAATAAACTCACTTACAATTTCATGTGCACGCCAATATAACTCTTGTTATTATGATATAAGGCTAGTGATTTGAGGTGATAACGCAAATGTTAGTTGGTTAAAGGGATTTGAATGGATTTTCAATTTAGCCGTGTCGCGGGTTAGATGTCGTAAACATTTTCTTAGTGATTCGTGTTTTATATGTTGTTGCTTATCTTAACCTCGGTGAGAGCTTGTGAATATCTGTTAACGTTGAACAATAGTTACTTATTTTATATGTTTCCTGTAATTTGTATTTCGCTATACAATATGAAAACACATTTTTAAACCGTTGTATATACAGCCTTACAGTTTTCCGGTAACTAGGATTGAAGGACATTCTAAATTTTTTTGTAAGAAATATCTTTTTTCTTACTTACATAAAGAAATATCATGAAACTGAATATCTTAGTAGTACCTTAGAACAATTTTACTGTAGCTATTAATAACCCTGAGTTAGGTAGCCTGTTGAACCGAACCTAATTTCAATTATGTAATTAGTTTTTTATTCAATTACTTGTTTTCTTTTAAAGCGTGTTAATATCAATTAAGCATTTAACCGTATAGAAGAGTATATAATACAATTAACAAATACGCGATAAAATACCTCAGCACTTTCTATCGTACGTACATCCAAGTAAAGTAAACTTAAAGTAAGGGAATTATCATCATAAAATAAGTACATGAGAACTCAGTAGTACTTGCCCGGGATTGAACCTCGAACACTTGGTTAAGATTCACAAGAAACTAGACTAGACTAGACTATATCGGTCATAAGATTAATAATAATTATATTTAATGATATTCTGAATACTTAGCACAGTATCCACTTCAATCAATCAATCAATAGACAATTGTAGTCTTGAACATAGGCCTCTCGCACGGCGCAAAAAAGCTCCCGATCCTCCACCTTCCGCATCCAGTCGGTACCCGCCACCTGCTTAAGGTCATAGACTGCCACCTGGCTGGAAGACAGCCTACGCTGCGTTTGCTGATCCGCGGTCTCTGCCAACCGGTTGTCTGCTCCAACGGTCATCGGTACTACGACATATCCAAAGTATATCATGACATATCCATAGTATAATATATAATCGATTTGCCTACATCTTTAATAGCAATTGATAACGTTAAAGCTACAACAAGAAACAAACATATCCAGAACCTTAATCATAAAAGTCATGTTATAAAGACTATTTATATCATTAAAAATATATTTATATCAAATTAAAATGTTTAAATTCGTCACTCTGTTAAGTTTTTCTTAAGGAATTATCATGTATTATAATTATAAAGACTTTTGAGGTTTTTAAATAGCTCTTTATATGTAAAGTGCGTGTGCGCCGCGGCTTCGTCGTTTTTTTTAGCTGCGCCTACCGCTACCGCTGGTTTTGTATAATTTATGAATTTTGATTGATCAGTACCTATTATAAATTGTTAATAACGCTATTGAATTAATATTATATACGATAACGAAAATCGGATACGATTAGAATATAAAAGTTGTATGACAAGACATTAAATATGTGTTATAAATATATTCACCGAATATGTATGTTATAATTATAATATGCAAATAAAATGTATTCACTTGTGATTATAAAAAATACGTTAAATTTTATTATTAATAAGACATTCTGGCCTTGAATTTAATAAAAAAAACGTCACGTATAAAAATGCTTGTTCTCTATTTGAAATTTCTTGTAATTGTTTTTGGCAGTTATGTTATTGCGTTTTACTTAGCATAGGTGGCGCGCGTGTCGTATCGAATAATATTCTGGTTAAGTGAAAAAAAAATACACATTGAAAATACCAGGTAATTACTTTTCTTAAAAATGAGACTGAATCTTTGTCCTCTACGTGTGTAAGCCCGTAGTAGATCCTACACACACGTCTGACCGCCAAGAAGCAATACTTGACAATAACACATAACATTTTAGTTCCTAAGGCTGGTAGCGCATTATCATTATGAGGAGTGGTTCATAATTCTTACAGTGCCAATGTTTGTGAGCGGTAGTTACCACTTACCATAAGGTAGCGGTAGGTACTATGAGGTACATTTACCCGTCCACCTACTTGATAAAAAAAACATTGCCGAGTTGTTCATGATACGCCCGAGGAGTATCCTAGCCAAAAGTAACAGGAGTTTTTCTTTGTATGTTTATTCTTCAATATAAACGCTTTTCGTAAAAGGAGACGAAGACGGGAGAGGTAGTTAGTTTTTACAAGGTCATTCTATTCTAGATTTCGAAACATAAATATCAATTTTAACACTTATCGTCACGGAATTAAACATTTTATTGTAACTTGAAGGTTATTTAGCCTTGAGGAATTTTTACTTCGTAAAACAAACTAAGTCAGGCTATTTGTTTAGCAGGGAGTTCAATGAAAACGTAAAAACTATAACAACTGTTATGGCGACTATAAATGCAATCATAATTAATGGTTACTGTACCAAGTCACTCTATGGAATGCAAATATACTACAAAAATAATATTTTTTATCCTGACGTCTGGTTTATTTATAAAACAACACAATTTCACTTTATTATTAACATGTATAGTATTTGTTTTTTATTAGTATGTATGTACTTGTAAAAAAATACTCAAATCCCTCGGATAGCACGTAAAATCGATTATCAAGCGCGGTCAACTCTCGCCGTTGACGTATTTGTCATGTCAAGTTATTTTGTGTTTGTGCGTACATTTACACTGAAATATCTTCGGTAGAGAGTTAAGTTTCCATTGAAAATAAAGTAATATATATATAATTAGTGGTAGAGCTTTGTGCAAGCTCGTTTGGGTAGGTACCACCCGCTCATCAGATATTCTACTGCAAAACAGCAGTACTTGGTATTGTTGTGTTCCGGTTTGAAGGGTGAGTGAGCCAGTGTAATTACAGGCACAAGGGACATAAAATCTTAGTTCCCAAGGTTGGTGGCGCATTGGTGATGTAAGCGATGGTTAACATTTCTTACAATGCCAATGTCTAAGGGCGTTGGTGACCACTTACCATCAGGTGGCCCGTATGCTCGTCCGCCTCCCTTTACTATAAAAAAAAATTAGTATAGTATTATAGTATAATACATGCTATTGATATTCATGCCGGATATATATTTTTTCTATTATATTTAATTTACATACAAATAAACTGCTGGAAAATAGTAACTACTGTGTGTTTAGCCGCTTCTTTTCGATATAATATACATTCCGAATCGCTGGTAGCTTTACGTTTAATATAAAAGTATAACATTGCGCTTTAAAAGTCAACAAGAGTCTAATAAGAATACTTTTATTTGAATTGATACAATCAATACATTAGAATAACAGATGAAAGAGGAGATAAGTGCTACTTACATAAACGGGTTAGCTCAAAGTCCACCAATAAGTATAAACCAGTTAAAATAAGATGTGTTCTATGTGAATAATATATACCTAGGTATTAGAGTTAATGTATTTTACATCAGTTTTGACAAAATCAAGGTTACGAGAACGGTAAAAGGTCGTATGTCGAATCATGACTCAGTCGAATGTATGACTCAGAACAATCAATTATAATAATATAATTCAATTGTATTCTAAATATAATTAATTAGGAAGTATACAATATTACTCAATGAATAAATGTATGTATGTATTATACAAAGGGTATATATATAAATAATTGAAAAACGGTTTAAAAGGTCACCTGCATTCTAGAGCATATTCGCTTTTGACGTATTATTGTGTAAATGTAATGAAACATATAATGAATTTTAGTTATATGTTCCTTAATGCATTATATAACAAAAACCAATTATATAAATACTTTACTGGTGGTAGGGCTTTGTGCAAGCTCATTTGGGTAGGTACCACCCACTCATCAGATATTCTATTGCAAAACAGTAGTACTTGGTATTGTTGTGTTCCGGTTTGAAGTATGAGTGAGCCAGTGTAATTACAGGCACAAGGGACATAAATCTTAGTTCCCAAGGTTGGTGGCGCATAGGTGATGTAAACTATGGTTAACATTTCTTACAATGCCAATGTCTAAGGGCGTTGGTGACCACTTACCATCAGGTGGCCCATATGCTCGTCCGCCAACCATTTCTATAAAAAAATAATAAGGATTTACAAAAATTGCATGACGCGAACTTGTTGCCTTGTTTAGCGGGTGATTTCTTAAACGCTGTGTCTTTTTCTTTCTAATGTCAAATCAATAATGACAGAAGGAGCGAAATAGGTTTTTAACTAAACAGATGCTAAGTTAATACATTAAATATTTATGTATAATACACAATCAAGATGGCTCATAAGTTATACATCATTACAGGTTCGAATCCAGGCACCTTTAAAGCTTTAAATTTTCATGTGCTAAATTTGTGTTTCAGTTCATCTTGCGCTTGGCGATGAAAAAAAAAGGTTATTTACGGGCCGGATTTTTGTTTATACGATAGTGTATTTCGAGAAATAACTTAATTACTTAAGTGTCGCAAATTAAATTTAAAAGCTTCGAATAAACAAACTAACAATTAGAAGTAAAGCGTGGTCGACATACTTCATGTAATCATATATGTTTTTGATTAGATTCATTACCCGTTACGGTATAATCGAGTCTCTAGTAATTAACATGCACGCCTACGAGGGTCCGGATTCGACTCCCGGTGAAATAAAACGGCATGAACACACCGGATGTAATGTGGGCGGTCCAGCGAACATTGTCATTCAAAAGCTGGGGCTAAATTATAATGTCCAAATTTTGAAATTATTTAGGACAACATTTTTCTGCTAACATTATTACTAAAATTTTGTAATGGATGTGATACATCTATAATATCTTTACTGGTGGTAGGGCTTTGTGCAAGCTCGTCTGGGTAGGTACCACCCACTCATCAGATATTCTACCGCAAAACAGCAATACTTGATATTGTTGTGTTCCGGTTTGAAGGGTGAGTGAGCCAGTGTAATTACAGGCACAAGGGACATAAAATCTTAGTTCCCAAGGTTGGTGGCGCATTGGATATGTAAGCGATGGTTGACATTTCTTACAATGCTAATGTCTAAGAGCGTTGGTGACCACTTACCATCAGGTGGCCCATATGCTCGTCCGCCTTCCTATTCTATACTAAAAATACATGTTATATAGTTATAGTGAAGTCTTTAACTGTCCCACTGCTGGACAAAAATCTAATCTCTAAATTTTCATCTTCATCTCTGAATAATTATAAAACACATAATACAAACTTTCAAACAATGACTCGGAATTGAATCCAGGACCGTTAACGAAGCAGGAAGTTGCATTCACTACGCCAGTCAATCAGACATGTAATAATGAATGTATCTTTAGTTAAATAATTTCCAAAGCATTGTATTCTTGATACACACAAGAGAATTAAACGTGTCAGCTTAATGGATTCATTGTTTGTCTCGTATTTGCGTTTGTTTGTTTGTCTATTAGCGTACTAGTATTTAATAGTAAGCTATTGTGTGTAAAAGTGATTAGTTTTTGAAATATTTTATGAAGCATCTTGCTATGGTACTAGCGTATCGTTGAGTATATTTGGCTTATATTAATGTTCATTTTAAATCTTAAAATTATATTAACAAAATTTGAAATATTTAAATATTATCAAGGGTGTCTTAATTATTTTTATTAGGTTTAGCTCTTTTTGGGGAAGCTTTAAAATCCATTTTGCGTTGGATTTTTTTTTCGAAGATATTAGTTGCGTCTAAACGTACATAAGAAACATCATATTGAAAATTACATGTATCGGCTCGGAGAGAGTTTAAAACACGGAAGTGTCACTCAAGCAATTTCCTATCTCCGAAGTAAACTGACAATTTCTTTACAGAAAAACCCGATTACATCTCATTAGCCTGATCTCGCGGTCTTATTTGAGCCGCGTGAAATTTAGAAGTCTTTGACCAAGACAAAAGATAAAAATCAATTGTATTTATAGGATTAGTTAAACGATATAAGAGAAAAGGAGATCTCATTGATTACTCAACACCCAATGAGATCAATAAGAGTTACGGTAATTCGTATGGCGACCACGACCGCTCCGACAAGAGTATCACGACAAAGAAGATAAGAAGAAACAAGGTTTATAGGGTCGAACGTTGTACGTAAAAGTTTTAACTTACACATTCAATTGTTAACTCATATAAAAAGCGGAGAAAGAAGCCGTAATTCTTAAAAATCAGTAGAAACATTATGTCAAACGTTTTGTTACTCAAGTAAATACGTGCTGAAGCATGGCACTTACTTTCTTGATATTCAATTAAAATATAATTATTCCACGCAAGTGTCTTTTGTTTTATTTGAAATTAACCTGATGCCTCGTATAAAAGTAAATGTGTGGTGTTTTAAATTGCTGGATATCGTGTTGAAATTAATTAAGTATCATTTAAAGTTTTTTTTGAAGATTAACAACTAAGTTTATTGCTGTTTTTCATGAATCGGCGTTTCATTTGTGCTTGTCTATCTCTACGTACTTGTGAATACAATGTAATAAAGTAATGAATTATAAATTGATTGATTACCTAATTGCGACAGTGTTTTGTGTTGTAATGTCTTTCTGATCAAATTTTAGCCACAGTGAGATAGTTGCATGAGTTGCATATATATATAGTGCTAGACAATCATGGGTTACACGAAGAAACTCTTTAGTTTGAATAGGGAATAAATCACGTGGATTTATAAGCTAATCACTTTTTTACGTGAGGGAACCCTTAACAAAGGTACCGTGGCCGCCATGGGCTTAGAGATTTGTATTCCTAAGAGCAGTATTAACAATTACTTGTATTCTTAGATTTAGTCGTCAATTAAACAATCATAATCACACTTAAAATATCCATATACTTACATATAATAAATATATAGTTAAAATAAACTACACTTAACTTACTTGTAAAGTAAATTTATATCCCACCAATGTCCCATTGCAGAATAAAAAGCTTCATTTTCTAAAAGCAAAATCATCTGAGACATGCAACCTGCGTCTTATATATATTAATTAAAAGCATCTTCTTCTTCTTCGAGTGCCACTCCGACTAGCGAAGGTTGGCAGTCAGCTTTAAATACTCCTTCTTGTTCTTCGCGAGGCGAAAGAGTTCGGCAGCACTCGCGATTTCCGTCCATTCACGGATGTTGCACAGCCAAGACTTTTTTCTGCGCCCAGCAGCTCTCCTTCCGGCAACTTTTACCATCATAATCAGTTGCAAAAGTTCATATCTTTCATGCCTAAGCACGTGTCCGAGATATGCAACTTTTCTCTTCTTGACAGTCTCCAAAAGTTGCCGTTTTTGGTTGACGCGTCGCAGAACTTCTACGTTCGAGACCTTTTGAGTCCAACTAATGGCCAACATACGTCTATAAGCCCACATCTCGAAAGCTTCTATACGTTTTTTGAGGTCTCCTTTAATTGTCCACGCCTCGCATCCGTAAAGAAGTATAGGCCAGATGTAACAATGTAGGAGTCGTATGCGCACAGGGATCTTAAGTCTGCGATTGCAGAGTACTTTTTTCAACGTGCAGAAGGCACTTCGAGCTATTTCGATGCGAGTCTTTACCTCCTGTTCACAGCTCCAGGTGTTAAGTCATGTCCCCAGATATTTGTACTTGCGCACCCTCTCAATTTTTTGGCCTGCTACAATGATAGCAATTAAATTAAAAGCATACAGGTATTTAAATAAAAATTACATAGGCGATAATTTTAGCGTTTGCGAATTCATGGTCAACCTACATTATGAACAAAACGTATTGTCTTCGTCGTAATGCTATTAACAAAATTATTATTTACTCGCATCTATCGCTCCCACTCCGTTATTACGAACCTCTGCCTTTTCCGTTCTGATTTGTTTCATAACTTTATTAACTTTTATTGTTATACTTGTTCCTTCATTGTCTCTACATAGACGTTTTTTTTTAAATTGTATTTCTCATTTAAATTATTATATAGATAATAGCAAATCGTGGAGGTTTATTCGTCGATTTCCATGTAAATAAATAATAATTAAATTGTATTTTATTCTCTATGTAAGGTTATATCGAAAAAGAGCAACTACTGAGTCTCTTGCCGGTTCTCGGTAGAATCTACGTTCCAAAACGGTGGTAGCTTTAAATTTAATATAATATTGTAAATTGACGATTCAAAAGTGCTTGCCTACAAAGAGCCTACTTGTTATTCAAGTATATTTTATATTGATCTGATTTGATTTATTTTTGATATAGGTAAGCAGGCTCGCATTGGCACTGTAAGAAATGTTAACAATCCCTAACCATACTTTTTTTTTTAATACGTGTACCGCTTGGTGGTGAAGCAAAACATCGTATGGAAATTATACCATGTATCCACCCACCCGCATTGGAGCAATGTGGTTAAATGGTTAAGTTCCAAAACCTTCTCCTCGAAGAAAGAAGAGGCCTACGCCCAGCATTGGGACATTCACAGACTGTTAGTTCGCTTAACTGTTGACATATTTATAGTAATTTAATTTATTTATTTATGTTTGTCAACTACATTGAGTCCTCACTTACTTTTTTATTCACATCGGAAATTAGCATGAATTGCCACATGGCTTCTAAATGCAGCCATTGTCATTATTAGAAATATAAACCATTACTTGCACACCATCAATGCGCCTTAATTACCCTGGCTCACCTTCAAACCGGAACGAGAATAAACTTAGCGGTAGATATACTGATGTGTGCGTGGTACCACAGAGTCCTACCACCGTTTGAATGTACTTAAAACATGACAGGATTATATAATTGTATTTATTTTTATTATTTACATATTATATTTTATTATAATGAAACTTCATACCATAATTGTTTAGTTTATTCAATATTGCATATGAATAATTTAAAACTAGTTCTTATTTTTAAAATTCAAGAGACCTTAATAGATAAGATGAACTTTGAGCATTGTTATGTATTAGCAAATTTGTTTAAAGCAAACGGTTTTTTTACTAAATAAAGTAAAAATATACAAACAAAACAGTTTAATTAAACAACAATAATATGATTAAAACGTTAAATTATCCAGTTTCGAACTATAAATTCAAAGTCATTAACCTTTTTGTAAGAGAAACACGTAATTTTATTCGTTCGCAGTCAATTTTTATAATGTAATCTATTAGAATTACCGTAGATGGTATCGAAATGGACATAAAGAGCCCATAAAAAGTCCAACAATGCGTAATTACAATCACCGAATTTACGAAACGCCAAACTGTTAGCGTTACAACAAACGTTACGGCTCATGAACTTTGATACAAAGAGATTTTGGACATTAAAATCTAGCCGTGCATTGTACACGATTGAACCGCTAGAAAACTTTCGAATTAGGCTCAGTTAGTTTAAACAAGCATTTATAATAGATGTGATATTTTGTTGATTTTACTCTTTTATATATTCATCTCATTAGAAGCTGACGCTTATGATTATGATGCAATTTCAAATAAGTGCTTATATTTAAAAATACTAGCTAACCGCCCCGGCTTCTAACTACTAACAAGAAAAATGTATTTTGGGCACCGTCGGGGAAGGAGGAACTGTGACAAATTTCAAATCAATCGGGTGGATAATTTTCCATGACTCGTGATGAGTGATATTTCGCTTTTATATTATACAGTTTAGTTATATCTTTAATCCTGTTTCTTATTATAACTGTATTTACAAGTCTTAACTCATCAATTGTCATGAAATTTTGCATACACGTTTTAAGGGTTACAGAAAGACAAATATCTTTAACATCTGACACACAACAAGTGGAAATTTTCACACAGGTTTCCACACGACGTCTTCCTCACAAAAGCATAAGATGATTATCAAATTAAATTAAGCATCTAAAAATATAATGGTGCTTGTTTGGTTTGAAACGATCAACCCTCAATTGCGATTAACATGGTTTGACCCAACCATCACGGCTGTTATCGGCATTTGAATATGTTATAATATAGTTTTACACTTAATTTTTACTACCAATTAATAAATTTAAAGCTTATATTAAAAACATTAATAAATACGTCGTAATATTCTATAGAAGATTATAGATAATTAAACAGCGTGGAGTTAGTATTCGTTGATTTGTACGCAAGATATATTAATTTAATTGTATGTAATTAACATACCTGTGTAATTTAATTGATGGAAAAGAGTATATAAACAGTTTCTTGCCGGTGCTTCTTATTAATCTACATTCCAAACCGGTTGTAAATTTGCATTTGATTGATGATTAATTTATAATATTTTATTTATTTTGGAAACAAACGTTAAATGTGAAATAAATAAGAAACAATAACAAAACTGAACTTAATAATTATTTCCAATATTACATTAAAATAAATATTAAAGTTTATAATTAATAATTGTCATTCAATGGCGATATCAATAATAATAATTCCTCTTAGTTCAGTATTTTAAACACTTGTTTTTTTCTTAGTAAAAACAATTCTGACGAATAAATTTACTCTCTATTACATTGGACTCTCTATTCTCTCACAGTATTAGTCCGATGTGACACTCAGATAAAATCGGACACAGATATTTACTTGTGCAAGTCTGGGTAGGCACCACCCACTAGTCAGATATTCTACCGCCAAACAGCAATATTTAGTATTACTGTGTTCTGATTTAAAGGGTTAATGAGCTCGTGTAACTACAGGCACAATGGACATAACATATTAGTTTTGAAGATTGATGGCGCTTTGGTGAAGTAAGGGATTGTTAATATTTCTCACAGTACCAATGTTTATGGCTGTGACCGCTTACCATCAGGTGGTCCACTGGCCAGTCTTACCTAATACACTGAAAAAAGGGCGTAAAATTTACGTGCTTACTGAGATACGATAGTCTATTACAGCCAACTTCTCAATACTGGACATGTTTCGATAACGAAAACAATATTTTCGTCGACCCCGTATTTGAACTTGGGACTTTATGATCTACTGTCGAACAAGCTTTTCAAGATTGTAAATTTAAAAATCAAACATTCACTCAGAATATCGAATATAATATTTATTAAGCTAAGCGACACTTCCTGCAGTCTATAGGTTAGAATTAGCCGAAATTAAGCATGCCTGCCAGTGCGCTGTCACATCCTTGTTCGCTGTTGCTATGTAGTATATGTAAAATACTAACATAAACCAACAATGTTAGATAAGCGGTTTTTATATGCAAAAATGATTTGGACTTACAGGTGGTAGGGCTTTGTGCAAGCTCGTCTGGGTAGGTACCATCCACTCATCAGATATTCTACCTAAAAACAGCGATACTTGTATTGTTGTGTTCCGGTTTGGGTGAGTGAGCCAGTGTAATTACAGACATAAGGGACATAACATCTTAGTTTCCAAGGTTGGTCGCGCATTGGCTATGTAAGCGATTGTTGACATTTCTTACAATGCCAATGTCTGAGGACTTTGGTGATCACTTACCATCATATTCTATAAAAAAAGAAGATCTAATCAAAATTATACTACAACATTTATAATTTGATTGATCATTGACGCTTTAACCTACAACAAGAAACTAAGAATAGTGGCTGTTTAAAAAAACGATTAACGACAGATAAGTTATGCACAAATAATAAATGAAAGATCGATTCTAATAATTTCGACAAATTTCAAATTGAATAAAATACGTTGATTCTAACATGTTGCTTCTAAATAGTTTAACGGCAAAATTCGTATGTTTTATTTATAAATCGAAACGTGATTTAACAAAAGTACGTTTTAAGTAAATATTATTATTGTATATTCATCTAAAAATATCACATATACTTGACATCATCGCTGCAATGCTACAACGAAATCAGGAAATGACGCTATCGTGGGTCGCTGCCTCTACCCCACTACAATGATATATATTATCTGAATGGTTTACATCATAATCATTATTATTTAAAAAAATGACACGTTTTTTATATAATAATTATAAAAGATTATATGTGTTTAAATACTTATTCATGTATTTAAATAATGATAACTATTTATTTTGTTATTTTATTTAATAAAAATGTAATCGATTTCAGAACGTAATTTGCTTTGTAAGAGAAAAAAAGTTTTTCCCGCGCTTTATTAAAAAAAGAACTGAACAACTTTCAGCGTATTAACGAACTATGATGTTTCGTTTGAATAGATTTATAAAAATCTCATTAAGGATATTAAAATTAAGAAATAATAAACTGTATTACACGCATGTATTTATTATACGGGAATATGGGCATGTGTGTGTAATCTTCTTACATTTGAATATATGGTTTACATAATAAAATAAACCTTCTCCTCAAAATAAGGGAGAGGAGGCCTTAGCCCAGCAGTGGGACATTTACAGGCTGTTACTGTTACTGTACTGTACTGTACTGTATAATAAAATATATAATATGAGGAAAGTTATTATTTTTATCAAAGATTTATTCAATTTTAAAGTACGATGTAAGTCACAATGGATTAAAAAAATAAACTGAAATATAAGAAGACACATCCATATTTTTCTATATCCACGTCCATCGCTTTCGATACACACAACACTTTGATGGAACTACGCTAGAAATACTTTGCGCATTAGCGTATCTCATCAGTGCGGTTGAATTATATTTTTTAATTAAACTAGCAAACAGAACATATACGTACTAATTATAATAATATTTAACGTTTCAATTATATTGACCTGGCAACACTGACACGTGTAATTAGTAGTAAAAATGTACAACATTCTTCAAATAGGTAGGTTATCTGAATTTTATTGGTAGGTAGAGGTAGGTTTGTTGTGTGGATTTATTGTTTCACTACGCTTGAACGGCTGTTAAATATGACGTAAAAGACTTGTTTCAACTATTTTAAATTACCTTTGTTGGGCTATGTGGCAGGTCTTGTATATGGGTACAACATTGTCATACGACGTAATGGCAAAGCTTTATGTTTCTGTTTCAAATGGTGAACCAGTATTTAAACTCAATGATATGATCCGTTTAAGAAGTGACTTTTGTTTATAGTCTATAGATGACGCCACAGACATCAATCAAATCAATCAACAGCCAATCGTTGTCCACTGCTGAACATAGGCCTCTCCCAAGGTGCGCCAAAGCTCCCTGTCCTCCGCCTTCCGCATCCAGTTGGTGCCCGCCACCTTCTTAAGGTCGTCGGTCCACCTGGCTGGAGGGCGCCCTACGCTGCGCTTGCCGATTCGCGGTCTCCACTCTAGGACTCGTCTGCTCCAACGGCCATCGGTCCTACGACATACGTGACCAGCCCACTGCCACTTCAGCCTGCTAATTTTGCAAGCTATGTCGGTGACTCCGGTTCTTTTCCGGATAATCTCATTTCTGATCTTATCCTTCAAAGATAGTACTGTCTATATAAAGTAAATTAAAAAAAAAAAACAATGCTAAAATTCAACTTATGAAGGGCAATAGCTACGAACAATTAAATTTAAAAATATTTCGATAAGATTATAAGTCGTATAACATGAACGCTTCGAGAAAGAAAGTAGAACAGATCAATATGAAACAATGATGAAACTCTTCCCTCTCCTTTTCTAAGGGTTCTATACTCCCAAACGACAGTGACCTTGCATTGAAGCAAAATTATATAAGTATACATAAATCTTTATTTATATATATAGAATAATCCTTATTTATATAGAAGCCGAGATAGCCTAGTGGTAAGAACGCGTGAATCGTAACCGATGATCGTGGGTTCAAACCCGGGCAAGCACCACTGAATTTTCATGTGCTTAATTTGTGTTTATAATTCATCTCGTGCTTAACGGTGAAGGAAAACATCGTGAGGAAACCTGCATGTGTCTAATTTCATTGAAATTCTGCCACATGTGTATTCTACCAACCCGCATTGGAGCAGCGTGGTGGAATAAGCTCCAAACCTTCTCCTCAAAAGGGAGAGGAGGCCTTAGCCCAGCAGTGGGACATTAACAGGCTATTACTGTTACTGTTTATTTATATATATCAGAATGATTGCAAGCAGCTTGGATTGCACTTAGTAAATAAGTGTTGTGATATTTCTAACGGAAGAAATGATAAGCGTATAGCGTAATTTTGATATTAAGACCACGTAGATGTTAGTAATCTACGAAAATAAGTTTGTACAACTAATTGAGTCAGTGCTATTCAAGGTCCAATTTATTTATTTTTATTTACTTGTGATAGTCCATCCGATGAAGGCTTAATAATAATGTCCTTTAGACCGATTTCGGCCACGGCCGCCAATCTTAAGAGAGATTAGCCAGTTGGCTAATACTACGCAGGAGATATTATAGTGCACAAGTGTGTGCGCAAACACAGGTGCACTCACTATTCCCTAACTCTCATAATCCGATGGAACGGCAATCCGACACGACCGGAAAGAGTTCAGGCGCAGGACTAACGGCTTTACGTGCTTTCCGAGGTACGGGAGTGTACACACTTCCAACTTCCAGACTGCTGCTACTCAGAATGTTCTGACAGAAAACCCAATAACTTTTTATTGGCCCGACCTGGGGATTGAACCCAGGACCTTCGAGTCTGCGGCCTTACATCAAGCCACTAGACCATCGAGGCAGTCAATTTAATATCATGCTGAATCCATAATAAGCATATCAGTAACTATAAACGTCAACAAATATGGAAAAATGTTTGTAACAATCAATAATCCAAACGCAGCTGACTTCAGCTTTCAAAATGACCATTCATTCTACCACCAAACAACCTTGCATGGTAAGCTATTAGCATTTAATCATTAATATGTTTTTGCGATAAATTACAATATTTCTCTGTTTACCGTTATTTCCATAGTTTTAATATAGCACTACCATATAACACATCACATCAAAAACGATACCTTTTCCTTAAATGACACGACATAAATTTTCACCAAGTGTGGGCAACAGGTTCTATTTCGCTCTATACTATTACAACATTAAAATGCGTCACATAATGGAGATAACCAGATAATGATAAGACTGGCAAATACCATCCAGACCAGAGGAATCCAGAATCCCACGAAGACAACTAGCATCTCAAGGAAGCCAATTGGCACACATTCCGACTCAATGAAGAAGTCATCTGGAGTCTACGACGTGAAATGCAAACCAAAATCTATATTGCAAATGAATACCATATCTCGATCAATTTTTAATCCTTAAAAGTAGATTGTGCTGTCTGTCTGTCTGTGTCTGTCTGTGTCGAATGAGGCACATTGAAATAGCATATATATTTATTTAAGATGAGATACACCAATAGCACGGATAACACGCTTATGGTGATATAAATATATGGGAAAAAATCTCCCACTACTAGATGAAAGCCCCTTTTTTGAGGTTTAGAGATGATTCCACTAATATGCTCCAATTCAACTTGGTGGATATACAACTAGTTGATTGACATCCGTCGCATGCAAATTTCTTCACGGAGGAAATCCTCCACATCCCAGTATGAGTTGAATTACAAACTCATATTTCAACGTGTAAGTTTCATTCTTTAGTTTTCAAAAACAGAAGGTACAATATTTTATATACGTGCACCTTAAATAATAAATAATAAAGAAAAACTTATAAAGATGAAACAATATTCTAGCATCCTTATTCCTTATTCTAATTTAACACAAATATATACTTTTTTTTATTCGAATTTTGTTAGTAGAATTTATCTAATATTTACACATGATGGATATATTGTAATAGAATACTATTATTGAGAAATATTTTTAACCATATAACCAATAGGGTTTCTTAATCCGAGCGAAGTTAGGGTATAATTACTAGCATTTCGAACCCTTTGGCCAAAATAAATCAAGACAAAATTTACATTTGACAAGACTAGACAGCAAAATTATATGATTATAATAATGTTATCCCATAGGGCTATTCTGTAAGAACAAACTCGAAACTCAGAAAGTCAGAAAGTAACTGAGCTTAATAATTATAACATTTCAAGAAAACACGCATCGAATTAGTGTAGTATAGTGACTATAAGTCGGTTTTCAACATTTCACGGGTGAATAATAAAAACTGCAGACCTGATTCCGACCATGGCGATAAATGCAACTGCAATTATAGTATACAATACAAGGTGCACACCTTGGCGCAGTCTCTATACCCTCACTTTTATAGTCGAATGAGACGGCAAACGACATCAAGTCCAGTACAGCTATAAAAATAAAGTGGTTTCGTGTGGTGTTAGATTCTGCTAATTCAGCTCCGGCTTGCTATATGCATGTAATTTACCGATTGAAGCTTCAGGGCACGGTAAGAACCTTTACGTTTTCATGTGCTTAATTTATCAATAATTCATCTCCTCGTTCAGTGGCGAAGGATATCGTGAAACAGCCTGCACGTATTGGTTGTAATTTCACCAAATGTTCACCCATTTGAGCAACACGGTGAAATAAGCGCCAAGCATTTTCATCAACAATACATTCGCACAGTAATGTAACATTTCAAGGTTGATACTTTTTTAAATAAATAAGTATCCTAAGTCCAATTCCACCACATAACCGCCTTATATATAACATACTATCGTATTTGTTATACATTATATACTAAAATACAAATGTAATTTTCGTTTGTTATTTAACTTGGGATTCGCGCAATAAGTATTTTTAAAGCGATAGACATTTTATTTACCGTCACGCAATTTTTTATGTTATTTTGCGTATTTAAGATTTTCTTATGTCATTTTTGTTTATTTATTAATATACTTATATAAGTTTCACAAGCTTGTAGCTTGTCGTGATTAAGTATAATATTAGACACGCTTAAATGTCTCGCAAATTATGCGTGTTTCTTTAGGCGTCTGTCATGTTCACTTATTTACCACTAATAAGGCGATCTTTTAAACTTGTTTACATATTAAACATGCATTAGGCTTGTATGTTTTAATACGGATTGAACTAATTTGGTAGTTTGATAACGGTTGATAAGAAATTAAGCAATAAACGAAGTAAATGAACCAGTTAATGTTTCTTTTAACATGTAATTATATCAAGTAAGTACAGTCAGCAGTTGAATGTGTTTACATTGAAAAAAAAACCCTGGGGTAGGAATTGACATTTAACGCACGGTTCACGCTAGTTCGAACGTCATAAAGGTATTATTAAGGTATGTAATAATATTATTATTAATTTGCAACAAAATATATTCACTGTATTTCCATTGAATAAGTGTGTTTGATTCCTTTAGTGTAAATACACCTGGAAAGCGCTGGCCATGAGCACATTTATTGCGTTATTAATTTTAAAATAATTCAATAATATTTATATTAAGAAAAGTCATACGTATACATTAATATAATGCAAATAAGTTTATGCGGAAACAGCGCAATGAAAAATTAAATGGTATATCCTAGCACAAGTTTTACGCTTAATTGAGAAAAAAAATGAAAATTTAGTAAGTAAAAATGTTAATTAATTGTGAGTAATTCCTTATTATTATTATTTATTTAGAAAATATATATATTTTATCTACGTTATTAATACTAGATATATTATTATAGTTACGAGCGTAACTATACCTCAGAAATATAGATCGACTACTTTTTATATATATTGACAAAATCATACAAGCATATTTTAATTACCCTCATATGGAATAATATGAATACTATACTTAACATTATAATTACTATACTTTTTAAGTACCGTGATAGTTATTCTACTTTTATAAAATCAACTGAAAATTTGAGAAATAAATTTATATGGTTATATTTATAAATAAATTTTTAAATAAATTTATATGGTTCGAATTTTATGAATCTATTCTTATATTGATGTATTTTATTAATAACACTGTATCATCAAATCAAAGCTATCAAATAAAAATAAAAAAAAACAATTGACAGGCGAGGAAAAAATGTTTTGTCTTTGCCTATTTATATATTAAATAAATGTATGACAATTTACAATGTTTTTGTTCAGTAGATAGATCAGTAAGTAGTAAGTCAAATAAAATTAATACATATGCCTAAGTGGATTCTGAAATTATATACATTTTAATCTCTTTCGCTCCTTAATGGACAGTTGTAAATTATTCTCCAAGGTCCCGCAAACATTATGATAAAAAACACAGGAGATTATTATAATTGAAGATATGAGTAAATACATATATTTTAAATAAATATATTAATTCCTTCTACAAAAAAATAAATATATGAGTTCCCCTCCTCTTACAACCCGGGTTTCTTCAAACGGGGCGTGAAGAGGCATCTTGCGGGCCGGCAAGGTTAGTACAGAACATTCTTCCCGACTGTACTGGCCGTCGTCGCGTTTGGACTCTACTACCACTTACCATCAGGTGGAGTAGAGCCATCCCGGCGCACATAAAAAAAAAAAAAAGAAAACAGCAATAAAGCCCCTTTTAAATATAATAATATATATTTGATATCTAATTAATTAAATTGAACTAAAATCATATATTTCTTATAATAAATTAAACTGAATATTAAATGATGGAAGAACAAACGAACGTCATGAACAATTACAATGTCCACTAAATATAGACGTCAAAAGTCAAAGTTTTACCTTTCAAAGGTAAATCAGCTGCACGATAATTCGTTGAGCGTTGATATGAACAATGTCAGCTCACGACACGTATACGAGTACGTCACGACACGTAACGACGTGTCACAACATCGCGCTAACGGTAGCTGGGCTATTCAAGAAATTATACTTTTTTTTATTAATGGACTATTACTTTGTAATGCTTCCCGATTCGATTATTTACTTGTTCGATTTATGTTTTTAAAATTATTTTTGCGTAAATACTGAAACCGGTAGAATATGAAATAAAATTTATATTCATTATTTTATTTAGTTTTATAATTATATTATAATTTTAAAACATTGAGTCTTCCGTGTATTCGTATATATATCTCACCAAATGATCTGCTTTTTTTTAAAAGCTCCTGGAGCTCGAATTATATTTTCAATTATTATGCAGTCTAGGTATGTGTCATATTATTTTTATATAAAAACCTTAAAATGATATATTATTCTAATTATAGCATTAGAGATCGTTATGTAGTGATAAGGCCGCCAACGTTGATGCTAATTAGGTTGTTGCCATGTGTTATGTAATTTTTAATTTTAAATAATGTACAATATAAAGTATATTCTATTTTGTAATTGTACGAGTGTTTGGCAAACAAGCGATTTTTTCTACACCTACATGACATACTCGTCAAAGTCAAACATTAATTTGTTAATAATAAAATGAACTCAATAGATGTCACGTGACAGGAGTGAAACCTATTTACGTCAGAAATATTTCACTCAAACCATTCAAACGTTTTATATAGAATCTTGGAACTCGAGTTTGTTTATATCATTTGCGCACATTGCGCCTAAAGACATACGCGTATAATCTACATATATATCTGCCTCTATAATAAAATTACTTTCTTCTTCTTCTTGTGCCTCTCCACTACTGGAGGTTGGCCGTTAGCTCAGCGAATTTTTCGCGATATCGCGCCAAGCGAAAAAGTTTTTCCACGCTGGCGATCTTTGTCCATTCTATGATGTTGCGCAACCAGGACTTTTTTAACTATTATTAAATATAATTAAATATTTTTAAATATAATTAAATTACTTTACTAAGTAAAATTAGACATAAATCACTTATGATTCAGTATATAAAATATTTACAAATCTAACAAACTCTTATTTATAAAACATCATTCCATTCGATATTTGAACCACTGAATATATATTTAAAACTATATTTAATTGCATTACAATTTTACTTAATAAATATTTATATATCCTTCGAAATTGTCGACTTAGTAGACTAAATAAAGGCATATATGCTAATATGATTGGGAGCAGTGCTAAGCGAATCGATTTGACCTTGTTTGAAATTGTCAAAGGCCCTAAGTTACTCTGTATCCACGCATTTTTTTAAACTAAGCAGATTAATTATATACAAAGGAGATGTGTTACCGGTCCACACATACTTGCCCTGGAACGGAAATATAAAAAACAACTTGTATATAATATTAAGCTATTACTGTTCATTTGTCCTGTATATATATATATATATTTTACTGGTGGTAGGGCTTTGTGCAAGCTCGTCTGGGTAGGTACCACCCACTCATCAGATATTCTACCGCAAAACAGCAGTACTTGGTATTGTTGTGTTCCGGTTTGAAAGGTGCGTGAGCCAGTGTAATTACAGGCACAAGGGACATAAAATCTTAGTTCCCAAGGTTGGTGGCGCATTGGATATGTAAGCGATGGTTGACATTTCTTACAATGCCAATGTCTAAGAGCGTTGGTGACCACTTACCATCAGGTGGCCCATATGCTCGTCCGCCTTCCTATTCTATAAAAATATATATATATATATATATATATATATATTTCACGCTCAAAGTTCAGGTATAATATTATATATAAAACACTGAAAATTATTTCATGATTGATTTATTTCATAGAAGTATAGATTCCCGCCGGCTGGGCTTTAGTTATATATTATTTTAGTTCTTTTTTTACATACCTATATCCCTTATGCCTTACTTCCAGTCGACCGCCCAGCGAGATGCAATATATCGCGGAATACAGGATTATTTAGGTAGAAAATTTTGTCAATGAAATGATTTATATATTATAGTATACTTGAAAAAAATACCTCTTCTAATTACCCCTGCTACAAGCCCCCAGCTTCCCTATATCTAAAAGAAAAATATGTGATGAACAATAATTATATTCAAATATAAATAGAAGTATTTCCGCTGTAATGTTATAAGAGGAAAGTTACCATTTAGGTTATTAATTATGAGTTATTTCACTTAAAGCTCTACTTATCTAGCAGTATTTTTTTTGTATCAATCGATATTATTAATATTATCTTTAGAATATAAACCAGTGTAAGCCAATACAATTTCAATATAAACCAATAGGAAGGTACCGCCAATTAATTCTGCTGCTGCGAAATAATTGTTTTGCATTCCTGTGCTCTTGATATAGCTTTTTTATATATAAATTAACTAATTTAATACATAACATTACAAAGAACACACATCAGTTCCAAATTCGAGATTTTTACCTTAATAATATTTTAAAAAATGTTTATTATAACATTCTTTTCCTTTCACTCATATTATTAAAGTACATACGTATTCCGTGGACACTGTAAATCATCTTTATTTCTTTTGACAATTAAATAATTATTTTTGCCGTTTCCAAATGTATAATAATTTTACAGTGCGTACTTTAATCGGTATTTAAATTCAATTATATAACGAAAATTATATATAAAATTACTGCTACTACTTAGTAAGCTTTCTAGATTTGAAAAAAATATTTCTGGGCTTCTTAAACTTCGGATTTTAATTCTTCTGTGAGATTGTAAATGGAGGACTTATCACTGTACTGGTCGAACCCATCGATTTTTATCTCTTAGATTATCTCTTTGTTAATTGTTTGTTATTAATTAAATTTATTGAATGAATTTATTCTCTTTTTTTGTAGTATAGGTAGGCGGACGAGCATATGGACATATGGTAAGTGGTCACCAGTGCCCATAGACATTGGCATTGAAAGAAATATTAATACCAAGTACTGCTATTTTGCAGTAGAATATCTGATGAGTGGATGGTACCTACCCAGACGAGCTTGCACAAAGCCCTACCACCACCCTTTTCTTAGTATAGTACTACTTACTATAGTTACCATAAATGATGTTATAATTTAATACATTATTTATTTTTATTTTTACTATGTACAGACATTTTTATAAAATACAAAATTAAAATAAAAAGAATTTAATACAAAATGTAACAGAAAATTAAAAGGTTGGTGCCAACCAATCAATGTAAGTGGTAAAAACAACTGTTAATATTTTAATATTTCACTGAAAAACAAAAAAGGATGATCATTCCGATATTATTGTTTCCGCCCGGGATCGAACCGGGGGCCTTGTGCGTGTGAAGCACACGTGATAACCGCTACACTACGGAAACGTTGTACGTAATTGTGAAATACACGATAAGTAATCGCAAGCAATTTGTCATATCAATATATGAATATATAAATAGTATAAAACAAAGTCTCTAAATACCTCGTTCTGTATCTCCGCTAACTCCTTTTAAGCCACGCAACGAATTTTGATACGTTTTTCACAAATGCAAAGAGCATTCAACGAGGATGGTTTTTATGTATGTGTATACATTGAAAATTGTAGGTTTTAAAAAAGCCTAGAGAAAAATTCGGGATAGCATATGTCGATCTTCTAAGGATAACACATAATATTAATTTTATTTTTTTAAATTTGGTCAAAAGTAATAAATATTGGTGAAGCTTTTTTAATGGATATTATATACTAAATATATATATATATATATATATATATATGTATATGTTTAATATCTCAAGTATATTTTTTGGCTTATTAGTCCTTACACTGTATTCACAAAATAAATATCTTAGGAACTATCGCGCAATAAAATTATTATAATTATTATAACGGTGGTCAGCGGTGCGATGGCGGAGAAGTCAGTGCGGATTCAGTTACGCGTGGTTACATGGCCAGTTGCAATTTTTAAGTGCGGCCTATGTGTATTTAATATTAGTTGCTGTACATACATTACAATGTAGCTACATACTTTTGTAGTTCACTTCAACTCACAATTATTATTTAAATAAAGTTCTTGCTAGTAATATTAAATTAATTAATCAACTGCTAAAATTATTAGATTATATATAAAAATATTTTTAAGACTGCATTTGAAAGTTATTTTTTTGTAAATCTTAATAATTATGTAATAAATTTAGTTTGTATATTTCAAGACAAAGATCTTCAAAATGATGATACAAAACAGTCAATGATTGTATATATCTATAGTTTAAATATAACTCATAACAAGCAATGACAACTTTTTAGTTTAATTAACACATAAATACAAATCCTATATTATTATTCCAAAATTATTAATCCTAAAAATAAAAAGGATGATCATTCCGATATTATTGTTTCCGCCCGGGATCGAACCGGGGACCTTGTGCGTGTGAAGCACACGTGATAACCGCTACACTACGGAAACGTTGTTAAGTTGGACGAAATACGCGATACGTACCCTCGCAAGCAATTTATCATGTCAGAGATAGGTTCGAATTGAACCTTATTTTATAACAAGCAATGTTTATATTTGAATGTATCATTAATTCTATTGTTTGCTCTGGTTGGGTAATCACTTCAGTACGCAACTCTTATTTCAATCTAACTTTTAACAATGGATGCTGTATTTTAATTGTATGTAGATTATAATAGCGTTTCTTTTGTTTTTTTTTTCTCAAATACCATAAAATGACACAAGTATGTCAAAGGAGCGAACAATTTGTATTGAATAATAGATTGAAATAATAAATTGCGGTGTAATGAGTAAAATTTACCATTTATTGGTGACTTTTATTTGTCTGTGGTAGTTTTTTTTTAACCCAAATAGTCATACCACTAGAATTGTTTTTACGTTATCTGCAATTGCCTACATGTTCTTATTTCTAGACAGCATAAAAATCTAAATTTTAGGATTATAAATAAAATTTAGGATTACTTACTTGTTATATGTCAATTGTCCTTGAAGGGTGGTGTTGATCTTTATGGGATTCTGGTTTCCGAGGCAAGTATGAATTGTATTCGGCCACCAAGTCAATACTGTTTAAAAATATAAGTTTTTATCAATGTAGAAAATTAAAAACAATTCTAAAAGTGTAATTATACTGTTCATATTTTCAGATTTTCAAATAATGAACACACCAAACAAATAACTTCAATTATCGTAAAAATAAGCGTAGGCTACCTCATGAAAATGTAGGTAAGTAGAAAACTACACTTTTTTAATTAACTTAAGCTTTAGGCTATGACAATTTTCTGTGACCATTATTTTTCCGCGAATACAATTAATCGATTTTGATTTCTAGATTGTCTGTTTGTCGTGTCATCTGACGATCATGTGATTCGCGCGGCATTTCGCCGTTCTCGCCGCCGGTCGCCGCTGCCCGTGGCACACTTACCGTTTGATACAATTCTTTATATTATTCTAATCCCAAGACGTGTCGCCGTACGCACCGCACAAATATTCTTTGCAACGAATTTGCCGTGGGTAGACCTATATAAAAATATTTTGTTGTTATACTTATAATCTTTTTTGATATGCTTTTTTTACAGGTTTTTGTAATGAAGAACCAGTGACTATGTGAATAGAACAAGTGAGATTTTTGGTTGCGAAAAGTAGACGCCAATATTTTCGAGTGTTAAATTTTTGTTTATTTTATGTTTGATTACCATTAATGGCTCTATACCATTTACTCGAATGAAGATCTTTTAGATTACTATTACGTAATGTATGTTTTTGTATTGAAAAATAATAAAAAATAACATAAAATATACATATTAAGGGTCAGTTGAATAAAGAAGGACTGCGCTTTTTGTTGTAATAAAAATACAGTAATATAACCAATAAAAATCTACATTTTTAAAAAACATTTTGAGTTGAAAAAATATCGCAAAGAACTTCGTTCCCGATGAGAGTCCCACGACCGCATTTTTTTTTTATATTGACCACAACGCAACGAAAAACCAAAATATGAAATCGATACAAAACGGAGAGAACGTCAAGAAAATTTTAAATAATCCTACGCATTATAAATAATCAATTGTGAAAATAAGATTACCAGATCTCCTTTCCAATCGCGAAACAAAAATAATAAAATCATTCCTACTGGTCATCAGCATTGCGCCGACAGTTATCGTGTTTATTTATTCAATTAAATTGAGTCTAAGAGGTCAAAAGCCAGGACGGCTGGATGACGGCAATTACATTACGTCATGAAACGCAATGGACACTGACCGGGTCGTTAAAATAAATTAAAAGCACTGTTTTATAAGTCCTTCGGTTATCATAACGCTTGCTGTTAATGAAATGGACGAGTTGCGTTTTTTAAGCTTGGAGTACACGAGATGGTTATTAAATATGTTGCGGGTAAATGATTTTTATTATATTTGTCTATTATGTATAAGTATTATTTCGTATGTGTATTATGGCACTACCTACCAGGTATCTATTTTAAAGTGTTTCGGTTGGGATGTTTGGAAGAAATAGCCAATAAGCCATAAGTTCGCCTCTTGTAGTTCACATTAATTAATTATATTATTAATTAGCTCTACAACATTATCTGTACTGATAAATGATATGTCAGTTTTTATAACCCAAATAGTATATAAGATAATAAAAAACAGTATATTGCAGTGATAAATTTCAGGTACTCCGTAAAAGTAGCCTATATCCATTACCAAATTTCATCAAAATCAGTTCAATGATTTAGCCGTTTAACCGTATGAGGAAAAGAGATAGACGAAGCATAACAATATATGCCATATTGCTGCATACTGCCCCTTTAGTTTATTAGCTACTTTACAAATCCCGAGGTCCCGGCTTAAAGTCGCGAGGAAGTTGGCACTCTGGTGTCACTGGTCCTTCACTTGAACAATGAACTCTGAACGAGTATAAGCAAGCAAATATTGTTTTTTAAAATATCTATATTGTAATTTTAATCAAGAAAAGTCATATTGTAACATTTTTGCTATAAATATTTTTTTTAATATATAACATGTGTATATTATCCCTATGAATGTCATTAGTTTATAATGAAGCTACTGGTTGTAATTGAAAATAAATTGACCTTATAGATGAAGTTGCGTTGATATGAACGGTAATTAAAATACGGTGTGACGGTAGCCCTTCGATTTGAAAATAGAATGACATATTTATTTGTACAATTATATACGTATGTACATTCGTTCCGCTCGGTATAAATTAAATAGTAATTATTTTTAATTAGATTAAAATGTAACACACGGGCTATTCCACAAGCTAATTTACTTAAATGTAACTTTATAAGTAAATAAATAATTTTGGACTTATGCAAATGTGAACTAGTCTTAACCTCATTCTGCCTTCCTTATAAACATTGCTTAACGGCTGTAAAGACACGGACTTCGCTCTTTCTGTTATTATTGATTCCACATTCGAAAGAAGAAGCCACAGCATTGTCTAAGTAACCACTGGCTAAGCAACGTTTATAAGTTAAGGCTGATTGTCTTTTTTTATCGCTGGTAAATCGCATTACGCGTTTCCCCCACGGGAACAGTGGGGGGTATGTGAGACTCGCCGGTGTCCTGGTCACCCAATGGGCTCCAAACATCGGAATACCCACTAAAAAATCAGCCTTACACGGTAGCATGCGCAATGCTACCGTGTAAAGCTGATTGTCTTTATTTAGTTCATTTTGTATGGGTTTAACTGTTAGTGTATTTTTAATCTCTTTACCAAGCAAGTTCATTTCTCTTCTATTCGTTTGTTTATTTTTACTACTGTTTATTTATTTTTTATGTGGTGGATGAAATTCTGCTACGTGTATCCACCAACTCGCATTAGAGCAGCGTGAAGTAAACTCCAATCCTCCCAAAAAGTAGCTGTTCTTCTGAAAAAGTTATAGCTCCATGATCAAAATTTGTGTCAGGATCTTCGAGAAATGAAAGATGAATCTTCGACTCAACTTAAAAAATAATTTGCCTTATTAAGCTTTTTTTTTTATTAAACTTGTTTCATTTACAAGTGTAACATAAAATAAAATGTAAAACTATTCGCTTAACAGCCAAGTAAAGTGGAATAGTCTTATAATATAAATAAAGATATATTAATCCAAAACTATTATAACTATTTGTAAAGCATAATATAGCAGAGCTGTTGGCAGATGCCATGTAATATGTAATGTAAAGTTTGTTTATATTTATCCCTTCTTAAATTGGAATAGGCTGTAGATTGTGTATGATGTACAGAGAACCGGTAAGAAAATCTTTTGCACCAACTTTACGACAATATGTTAGGATCTTATGCGGTTAATATAATGCTATGCCGAAACATTATTTTTATTTCTACATTTGTAATTCAGTAAAATTATTGGTTGTTATTGGATAGTTAGAAGATGAGAATCTTAACTGATTCCGAGTTCAAGACAGGAGAAGCAGCGTTGAATTTTCATGTGCTTAATTTGTGTTTATTATAATTTGTATAATTTATGTTTATGATCTTGTGCTCGATGGTGAAGATAAACATCGTGGGGAAAATTGCATGTGGCGGCTGAAAATCTGCCGGTTGGAGCAGTATGGTGGAGTAAGCTCCAGAAAGGAGAGGAGCAAACATAAGCTTGCTAAATCAAGGAATTTAGGAAAATGATATGCTTCTTTATACACATGGTTTCTACTACTTTATGATATATATATATAAATATATATATATATATATATATATACTGAATAAATTTAAACAAATACAGGTAACAACCAAACCAAATACAACTATTCCGATGCGATATCTTTAAAATATTATAATTATTATAGCCAATGTTGCATATTACGATATGACGTTGCACGTTCCAGTTCTAAGCCAGGGAAAATTATTTCTCACAAAATGGCTTTTTAATGGAGTTATAGCCTCTTATTCTTAATTTGAATTTTAATGTAATTAGGGTCCAATCAAAATTCGACCTGCATACGGATTGACGATTAAAATATATGTAAATATATAAATTTTATAGTTACCTTAAAATTAGCGATTCATCTAGTACGTTTAATTTTATTTTAGTAGATTACGTATTCCAAATTTATTTTTCATTTCTTCATATTATCACTGCTGGACTCTCCATTTAAAGATTAGGCTTGGACTTTATTCCATGCTGCTTTTATGGGAGTTGACAAATACACAAGCGGTAGAACTGCATCCAACATTGCAGGTTTCCATACAGTATTTTAATTACTTTGCAAGACATGAATTTTAAACATGAAAGTTCTATAGCTTGCTCTGATTGAATCCACGATGTTTTATATGAATTGGATCACCTCGATTCTATTTTGTATTAAGTACACATGAATCCTAAAGAAGAATAACATGAGCCTCTCCACACGGCGGCAATAATTACTAGCTAATTTTATATTTTGAAAAGGTTTCAGTCATCTTTTTCAATAATTATAACATTAAAAATAATTTTAAGTGGCTGTAATTTTAAAGTATATTGCTTTTATATGTAAGATGTTTAAAAGCCAGCCTTGTTAATGCGGCCCGTTTAAAACTATGTGTCACTTAAAGAGACCGTGCGTCTTCGTTAAGGTGCTATGACCAGTTTAAGCAGACCTTTACAGTTTAACTTCTGTTATTTATTACGCTTAATTAAATAAAGTACTTTTAAATGAGACTTTCAACTTAATGTCTTTATAGTGAAGCTACTTTTAATATATATATTTTGTGTATGATATATTATCAAGTAAATAAAGTCATCGTAAAATAATGAAGGAATTAATAAAAAAAGTACATTTTTATTTTATTTACAAACGGTAATTATTGTTTTCTTTATTTGTTGTTCAATTTGGTACAAGCTGTTTGGACTGCCTCTTTGGTCTAGTGGATAGATATAAGGCTGCAGATCCCGAAGCTCTGGATTCAAACTCCAGCCCAGGGTCGACCGATAAAAAATTACTGAGTTTTTCGGTCAAAGATTATCAGTAGCAGTCCGGATTCTGGAAATTGGAAGTATGTACAGTCCCATGCCTCACATCTGATTCATGTGTGATAGATTATTAAAGTGAGGGAAAAGAGTGTACAACTCACTCACAGCGCATACTCGTGCACTATAATGGTGCGTCCTGCAGGTGTGTCCTGCGAGGTTGGCTAATCTCTCTTGAGATCGGCTTCCGTGTCCAAAATCGGTCAGGAGGATGACCACATGATCTACAAAATCGTATCACCTAAAAACAAGTCTGCTTATCCGTGTGGTTTAGTCCCTTCGGGAGATTCCATTGGACGTTCAATGCCTTAACAATGGTCTAAAAACACATTCAAATTATATCAATGTGTAAGCAAATTGTTTTGGTTTTAGTTTATCGGCTTCCAATTTTAAATTATTATTCAAATGCCACTATTACTTTCCTCGAATACAGTTTTTTTTATTCTTGTAACTATTCGCTTAGAAATATAGAACTTACGTAAGTGTCATTTGTATTTATAAAATTTGCCTTGTCTATTCGTATTTAAGAACGAAGTATTACAATAGAAGTTCGATTTTTATCATCGCATTCGAAGATTCAAAATGAGATAATAAGGTTGGAGTTTTAAAGAATACAACGACCTAGCATAATGTGTTTTTATTTCTTTTGTATGTAGCGTATGTTTAAAACGCTAGATTTTCAATAAACGTAATATATTCTGCCATTGTCATATATGATATAATGATTTTAATTTCGAATGCAAATTCTGAATTTGACAACTGACAATAGTTTATGTACGTATGTATGTATGTGCCAGTTGAAATTATATCACCTGCGATTGAGCTACCACGGGGACTATCTAAAAGATTGCACATCTATATAAGCAAAATACCACTTACTGACTATCTCACCACGAAAGCTCCGAAATTATATTGATTTGAAATTCGGGGCGGGCAGCTAGTATAGTATAAAATTGTGACATTGCTTAATTCGAAATACATATTATATGAGGTATAAACGTGATATATAGAAAAAACTTAGTCAATGTGTACAATAGCCAGCCATCTCGTGCATAATAGTTTCTTCTAAATAAACGGAACTTTATTTATTTTTTAAATTAATGTATAACTTCGTTTATAGTTTATAGCGCACCAGGCTACACCGGGCCAAGCCGTGAAAGCTTAATAGAGAGACGGACAACGTTGCTTTCGCATCTATAATATTAGTATAAATAAAATTCATCAATAAATTGACTATTTAACGGAGTTATATTGTTTCAAATCAAACAGAAAGTTCTTGAGGAAACATATTGCATGAGGGACTAGACAAAAAAGAACTTAAAAAAAACTTGGTATATCTTAATGTGAACATTTATAAATAGACGAACGCTTTTTTTTTATTACAGTGATAAACAAAATTTATTCCCTGGTGTGAACAATAATGAAATAATTATGAATCCATGAAATTTTACGAGCGCTCTCGTAAGGTTGGTCAGATTTTTACAACCAATTTGGTGACGATAGTTGCGTACGATGTATTTAGAGTTCAGGCGGTTGTAAAACTTTTATAATGTTAACGAAAATAGATCTAACGTTTGCTTTATTGCATCTCGTAGAGTAAGTATTTAGTATATATTTCGAATTTTATTACGATCGTATAATGAGATCGTTCGTGACATATTTAGATGTTATCATTATTACCTGAAAATACTGTTATAGTTAAAAGATTTAAGATAATGATTGTACAGTAGCACGAATGAGAATAGGGACATTTTCAGGGAAAAATAGAAATTGCAGGCACAAATTAAAAAAATACAATGAAATGTGAGCATATAGCCATTATAAGAAATGCATAAGTATTTCAATGTTGGTGACGAATAACTATCCCAAATATGGATACCATTTGTATCGCTTGTGACAGTGACTGACCATGATAAAGTATATTTTAAAAAAGGAAATACAGATATTTTAAAACAAAATAATTAGTAGGCTATATATATTTATGGTAATACATAAGTATATAACATAATGTATTTTACACTGTCAAAAAATATGTTGGACAACACGTATAAGTTGGTACGTCGAGTTGGAACAATTAAAAAAAAATGCACAAAATATTAAATTACCCACAACGCCGCACTGATGTAGGTATATAGGGCACAAATTAATTACTCGACCAATAATCTGTCCCAGTGTGGCACGAATAATAAGGCCATTGCACACGTGCACAACGCCCGCATAATTTATTTAAATCGGTTCAAAAATAATCTACATAAAAGACTGGATGCAATACTTAGCGGGGCGCCGATAACAATTACGGCCATTGTTCTTAAAAAACGCTTTAAAATATAAAACAAAGGCTAGCTCGGGCCCTTGTCGCTTCAGTCATGCGGGCACTATTATTGAACCAAATTTTCATGGTTATAGTGGGTTGATATCAACATCCGTAGCTCTGAGAAGTGGGTTTATAAGTCGCATACGCGATAAATACACAATGTGCTGAATTGGTGATATATTACGTTAGATATACTAGTTAACCCGTCTCACTGAACTACTAGTTGAATATTACTTATGAATGATCAAGTTTTAAAGGAAATGACTTAAATTTCTACCAATAACTCAAATTTTTAACATTCCCACCGCCAAGATAGAAGACTTTCTCCTACACAATAATAATAATAATATCCTCCAGACCGATTTCAGCCACGGCGCCCAATCTCAAGGGAGATTAGCCAACTACGTAGGAGATTATAGTGCACAAGTGTGTGCGCAAACACAGGTGCAATCTCGATTCCTTAACTCTCATAATCCGATGGGACGGCAATCAGACACGACCAGAAAGAGTTCAGGCGCAGGACCAACGGCTTTACGTGCTTTCCGAGGCACGGGAGTGTAAACACTTCCAACTTCCAGACTCTGGGTTGCTACTGAGAATTTTCTGACAGAAAAACCCAATAAGTTTTTGTTGGCCCGACCTGGGAATTGAACCCTGGACCTCCGGGTCTGTGGCCTTAAATCAAGCTAAAAATTAATGATTTTTATTATAAATTGTATAAAAAACATAACATTTTAGATAAATTTGAATATCGAATTTAAATTTTGCTTATAATAAAAAATATAATGAGTTCAATAACACAATTTATATTATGTACAATAAAATATATCATTAAATTAATAATTAACAAAAAGATTAAGAAAATAACAGAATAATTTACTTAACTCAAACAATTTACAGATTAAAGTAAATTACTTACACGGTTAATATCCAATTAACACTATACTATGTATGCATTCTTTATTAAAAACTTTATAAGCTCTCAGTGTACACGTGTTTACTAAATCAGTTGAATGTTTGCAAGATTATTTATCCCGCCTTTTTTATATAATTTTATTTGGTATTAAGTTAAGATATTTTATTTTCACAAAACTACTACTCATGCATCGAACTAAGAGAATCGTTAACAACCCACGTGCCGAGCGACCAGCATCACATCATCCGAAAAATATAACTAACAATAAAGCTCATTTTTAGTTTAAGATTATTACAAAAACTAATCTTATAAATAACTGAAATCGAACAGTTCACTATTTCCTACCGAGATACCAATTTATTATATTGCCATCTAAATTAGATATTACATTAAGATTTTCAAAGATCCATTTTTACAATCGAAGAATATTATTATATAAGTGACAATTTAAAAAGTAAGTAACATGATGACCTCCTGTTCGATTTAGGCCACAGCGGGCAATAATAAATTTGACTAGCCAACTGCGCAGGTCATATTATAGTGCACAAGTGTGTGCGCAAACACAGATGCACTCCCCCAATCTCATAATCCGGTGGGACGGCAATCTTATGCAACCGGAAAACGTTGAGGTGTAGGACTTCCAGTCTCTGGGTTGCAACTGTACATTTTTCGACAGAAAAACCCCAATAACTTTTTATCTGAGCGTTCTGGGACTTGAAATCAGGATATGATGATTCGTTGGTCTAGCCACTAGACCAACGAAGCATCACATTTTAGCTTAAATATAATATCAAACGGTGATGACGCGGTTGCAGAAATTACATAAAGACCAAGAATTACATGATTCATTGCGATTAAATAGTTTTAAAACTTCATCACCGACTTTAGACGACGAGTCATTAGGTGTGCGACAATCCTTACCGTTTATTGAAATGCAAAGTTATTGCCGCATTAAAATATCTTCCAGCGCCGAAACATTTAAAATAAATTCTAAAAGCTTTAATTAAAACATTTTAATTTCTTCAGATCTTCAGTAATAATTACGTTTTATGTTTTATCGTTGAATATAAAAGTAATAAGAAATGACATCAAGCATAAACATATGTTTAATTAACTTATATGTATACATATATCTAAAGAACGTAGCGGCACCATGGATATCGTGGGATTAAACCCGGAAAAACACCACTGAGAGCACTAATCCACAATAACACGGCGTGGTTGAAAATGCTTCCAGAAAATAATGAATATCTCGTGTATATAAAAAGTTGTGGAGTTTTCAAATATGTAAAGATGGTCCATTGGTCCCATACATACATATATACCTAGCTTTGATAGAAAAGTTCATCAAAAACACATAATACAAAATGGAACTAGAAATTCATCTTAAAAGTATTTTAAAAATGATATTTTCTTGGTTATTATGCAACTTCTACTAGACTCACATCTAAGATTTTATGCACTAGAAGAATCTACGAGTCAGACTTATGAGAATTAAACGTGGCTACATAAAGACAAGCTTACAATTAACGAGAATTATGTAATGATTCATTGCATTCTAAATTTGAATGTGGATTCATTTTATCTTACCTAATAGCTGAATTTAATAAAAAAAAAGGAGAAAAATAAGAACATCAGATCGTCTCACTGCCAAATTCCAAACTTTGGAACCAAATTGACGCAGAGTATCAAAAACATAAGCAATTTGCAAAGCCAAGTCCGCTAAATCAAAAATAGGACTGAAAGTTATATAATTAATTAAAAAATAATAATTAATTAATAATTTTTAATTAATTAATTAAAAATTATTAATTTATAATTATTAATAATAATCAGGGGTGAGCCGTCAACGGTATCTGGTCAAGTATCTACAAATAAAGCATCAATACTCATGAGAATGTATATCAACCGTTAACCTTTAAAGTTTCGTTCAATTAAATTATCCAATTAATAAATATAACATAAGTGAGTGTATGAGTGAGCATAAGGTTAAATTTAATTAATTAATAATAAAAGCAGGATAGTGCATACCCTGAATTCATCACCAAAGAAAAGTGAAACCGTTGTTTCATTGAAAAAAATAATAATTGATACTGCTGCTATTGAAATATTGATTTTTAAATTATTATTATTATTTTTATCACGCAGCTAGAAATTTTACAATGTTTGAACTCCCGTACCTCAGAAAAGTAGTAAGTCTTGAAACCATCGGTCCTCCAGACCGATTTCAGCTACGGCGGCCAATCTCAAGAAAGATTAGCCAACTGCGCAGGACATATATAGTGCACAAGTGTGTGCACAAACACAGGTGCACTCTCTATTCCCTAACTCCGATGGCAATCCGACTGAACGGAAAGAGTTCAGGCGCAGGTTTTACGCTCTTGCTTTCTGAGGCACACTACCAACTTCCAGACTCCGGGCTGCTATTGAGAATTTTTGACAGAAAAACCCTATAACCTTTTTTATTGGCCCGACTTGGGATTTGAACCCAGGACGTCCGGGTCTGCGGCCTTACATCTAGCCACTAGACCAACGAGGCAGTCAAACTGTTGATACTGCACCTGAAATACCTAAGGTCGTGTTGGATTACTGCCTCATGGGATTACAAGAGTTAGAGACTACATTTGGATTTGTACATATATTGATAATATCGATTGACTAGTTTCCCTTGAGAAAAGCAGCCATGACCAGTATCGATCGGGAAGACACCGCACTATTAATAGGTAATGCTGTCTCAATACTATCGAATAATTAGCAACAGTTAGTAGTCCAAATATTTCCTACAAATTTATTTTTTGTAATCACATAATCAATCACAAGGATTTAGTATGAAAGAATACCTGCTAGACGTATTCTTTTGGAAGTTGGAAAATAATAGAAAAAATGATTCATTCGATATGTGAAAATTCTGAGACCTACTTAAGTCTGAAGATCTTGGAAGAAGTTGATCTTAGGAACATGTCACGTCTAGTCATGCATTATCCGGATATTTGCTATGCTCTTAGTATCATAATTTATACAAACAAATGATCACTGCTTCTTACAATATTGTAATGATCTAAGTAATAAGAAAGTGTTATATTCGTAGCAATTATATTAATATTTTATGCAATACTTCTATACACTTCTGCTCTTAAAAATAAATTCATTGTTTCGATTTTGAAATGGTAGGTACTAACCATATTCTCATATTTTAAGAGTAAGAGAGCTAATGTAGTTACTTGCAAAAGGGATATTCTTCTCCAACCTCATGTTTGACGGCGCATTGATGATATTTATACTCCTAATAGTACAAAAAGCAAAGGTGGTTAATTTGCTTGTCCTCCTTCCTTAAAAAAAACATCAAAGAAAACACGAATGCAGCAGTAGCAATTGAACGTGCAAGCGGCATCTTTAATCTTATTTAATGGCAGCAAAAATATAATCTACTGTGAGTTAGGCATTCTTAGCATTTTCCTTATAATGTTCAGTTTTTGCATGGACAAAAAAAGAATGCAGACAGCCAAAGAAGTTTCAGGAATGATCACGTATCTAATTGGTGAAACATTCTTATCTTTTGCTCATCTATTAATGTAATTTAGTTGTTCATTTTCGATTTACTCAATCATGTTTCTTGGAAATTGACGAATCTGTAACGGCGTCACGTCTGTAAAGTATTAAATTATTCTGTAAATTCGTTTTATAATAGGAAACAAAACCAATGATGTAAGTATTTGTGAATACATAACGGTTTCTTACTCAGTCAGTTATTGTTTATTTGAATTTAAAGGGGAAGCCAGTGCTATTAGAGACGATATATCATCTTAGATCGATGCATATTCTTATAAGAATTTGTTTATACTTCCCATTGTTTCTTAAATTCCTTTTCCATGTGTTACGTCAATAACGTTTAAAAAGTTAGTATGTAAGTGCATGGTGGTTTTTAGCTTAAAAAAATAAAATTCATGAATATTAAACATATTATATACTTTAAAATTTATCAAATATATTATAAGAAACTATTATATTGCAACGTAACGAAATTCCAACTTGAAATAATTCTAGTCAATTCTTACAAGATTATCTTAGAAGTACTTCTTTAATTGGTCGCTTAACCAGTCGAGCTACCAAAAATAAAGCAATTTCAAAAAAGTTTAAGTTTTTATATCTAAGGAATCATTGAACCGACGTTAATAGCATCTTGCGCAATCATCCAATGAAACCAATTTAAGTTGAACGTCTGTTATACTTAGAAGCTTTACCAGTTCTAAATGTACATCTATTAGCGAAACCGATTGCCCTCTTGCTGGACAAATTGCTGCTGCAACTGGGCGGGGCAAATAATAAGTTTTTATAGTTGAATCTGCTAAGCTTTAAATTGTACATAAATAGCCAAATTAAACTATGTAGATAGCATAATTTCATTCCTTTACATTAAAAGATTTTTTTTATTTACAAAACAGCGTGGTGGAATAAGCTGGAGCTTATTCCAACACGCTACTCCAGTGCGGATTGGTGGAATACACATGTGGCAGAAAGTAAATAATAATTTATATATTATATTACGATATTTGTCAACAAAAACTATAAAACGTTGTGATCGTGATTTTCATAGTATTATATAAAATAGTTTTCGCATACCAAATATGTTATGTAAAAATGGGATACTAGGAAAACAGAGAACTTTTAGGATCAGAAATGTTAAGGTCACAAAAAACGAATATTCATGTGCTATATTCACATTAGCATAATGCGATATGAACTATAGACTTATTAAAAAATACAAATCTTTTTTTTAAAATAGTAAAGAAATTCGGCCATGAATAGTCTTTTTGTTTTTAATACAAAGGGCTTTATTATTAAAACAACGGGTCTGTTGTGTAGCATGATGGATGTAAGGACGTATTCATAATGGATGTTAAGTCGTATGAACCTTTTTTTTAACATACAAAAGTAAGTTCTTTAATATTAAAAAATGCTTAGTTTATTATTACTTAAATCTTTACGATATCTTCGGTTACTATAGTTAATATTTAACAATAAATACAAACCCTAACTATTTTTAAAATTTTTATGAACTAATTTTGGAGTGTTAATTATATCAACTTTGAATTATGAATATTCCGTTATTATTATTAACAAGACTTTTTTTTGAGCTGAGCTGTTTGTGATGAAACAAAAAAAATCCCACCAACTAGTTCGAGCTCTACAACCCTATAGCCCTTCATCCTATATAACCATATTTCGCGCACGAAATCTCTAATTTGCATATTACGCTTAATTCGATCCCTTAGTTTTTTCTAGCTGTTTTAATCGAACTTGGAAAAAACAAGCGAGGGTCATTTTTTCTGATCTTAAAAAATTATTGTCATTACAATATATTAAAAAAAAATCTCCACTTTGTTTCAAAACATCTGCCGGTTTATGATTTAACAAAACGTTAATCATAAAAAAAGAATATTTGCATTTTTCGTATTATTAAATTTAAATTCGTTAAACGCTTGCATTGAACTTTGAAAGAGATTTTTTTTAAATAAAAATATATATATTTTTTAATATTGTTAGCAACGACCGCTTAAAGTGAGGCTACTATTACTTATTACTTATTTTAAATTAACAATAATAAAAAATAAAATACAATGTTAGACAATATCTATTTTGTGTTTTTTGTTTTAGTTCTTTGTCGTATCATTTTAAATTTGTAAAGTTCTTAATTTTAATTTTACTATTTATATTAGCTGTTACTTAGTTGTATGTGATGGATGCTGTGGTTTCCTTTAACTGAGAGAGCACAGACGACTTATAACTCCAATAATGTATTTAAAGCTTGTCAATTGTGTCTTTCCTTATTGGAGATCCTAGCCTAGGTACACACGTTTTATTCAATCCCGGGTTACCCAAGGCCTGGGCCTTGCGCTGCTAAGTTTTAATTTAATACAATACATTTATGATTTAGAGATTTGCTACGTTTATAATTTAAATAAATCATTGAAACAATTATGCAGCATCTCATTAGTGCGAATAAAACTACCTGAAGTCTTGGTTTATCCATTTAGACATATCCGACCTTGATTTTAAAACTAAATTTTGTAAAACATTTAATGAAAGCTTGTTCGCTGTCAATTAATTATTTTCTCTGAATTCAAAGTTTAAAAGAATACGTGGAAACTTATAATTAGATTTATTTATAATCGATGTAGTTCGTTCGAACTTGGTAAGGTATGAAATTTTATTTAATAACAGTTCCTCAGATAGTTATTCTCAACAAATAGTTACTCGTAAGCGGTAATTGAACAATAAAAAGTCTATATGTTAGCGATTTCCTTATGAGAACTCATAGGTTTTTGCTACAGCTTTTAAACTTAATATGCTTTTTTATCATTCTAAGCTATTAACTGTTAACTAGAACTGTAAACCCGTTGCTTGTGAAATTCAATTCAGGTTTTAATTTTATTAAAAGAAACTCCGAAGGTAGTTTAATGTTCCGTTTTATTCAAAATGAATCATTATTTTCACATGGCACAAAACAGCAATATTTATTACATAAGAAATAAAATCAATATATCAAAAAATAAAATCTATTTGCTTACATAATGTAAACTTAAGATAATGTGAAGGATATTTTTTTATTATTCTAGATTCTAGAGTTTAATTCCATATAATAAAATGGTTGCATGAGAATAAATTATGTCTAATTTAATAACCTATATGAGCGTAACATGCTACATCCTGGAAGGATTCCAGGTAATAGGAAAAGTAACTTTAATTATCGTCACATTCACGCTGAGTCATATAATACTAACACTAGCGTGACGTGTCCCATTAAAACATATATGTACATGAAGTTTATATTTCTGTGCAAACTTTATGATATTCTATATTAAAGTAAATGTCTCAGCTGGGAGAAGGCCTCCTCTCCATTTTAAGGAGTGTTTTAAGCTTATTCCACCACACTGCTCTGACACATGAGTAATATCAGGGAAATTAGACACAGAAAGTTGCCTTAAAATGTTTTCCTTTACAAATTAACATGAAAATTCAGTGGTGCTTGTCAGTTAAGTGTTCTAATCACTGGGCCATCTAGACTCAAATTGTATTAAGAAAGTGAAATCTTACTTTTAGAAATGGGAATAACACATCGCGAGGAAATTGCCTATGAAAGATTAAATTATCTCACATCGATATGTATCTGCTAACCAACAAGAGCGTGGTTGTCGAGTAAACTCCAAACCAACACTCAAGACAAAATGAAACCCAGCAGTGGGACATTTATTGAATTTAACCTACACACCAAAAAAAAAGTAAGATAGATATAGAATGACGTAAGAGGAAAAACGTAGAAGATTATGACGTCAAATTCATAACATCACTATAATTTGTATACATTTGACCAAGCGAAATTAGAATCATTGCTTGTCAAGATGGTGTATTTAATTTTGTCCAATCAGGTTCGCGAATGAGTCCTAATTGAAAACACTTGGACGGCATATCTTTGATCGTCGTTCTTTGATTGGCTGTTCTTGACTAGTCTTATAAGAAATTAATTTTAATTAGCACGTTTACGCATAATAATATATAAATTAATAAACCGAAAAAGTATGAAGTACACCCGTTGGGAGGTTTCCGCACTAAGTGAATTGTATTGCCTTTTTATTATTATTATAGAGCAAACTAGTTTTTTAGTATATTTCATTTAATAAATTTTAAGATAGTAACGAATTTTCTCGTCCAATAGATTCGGAGAAAATGGACTCAACTTTATATTCAAATTTTTTATTAAACGTTTTTCAAACGTTTTTAAAAAAGTCAGAGATTTTTTTATATTTATGTTTACAATCATCATTTAATGATAATATTGTTAAAATTATACTAATAAATTAAAATTATTTACTATTTATCTTCTATTTTTCAATTTATATAATTTAATATTTTCATTTATATATTTTTTTAATTACATTATCAACACAAAAGCAAAACGTAGGATTTTGGTTCCATGCCATTTCTATTATATAATCTGTTCTCAATAACATATAAAAACACATATGAAGCTTATAATTAATAATAAATCCTTGAATATATTATTTAAATATTTCAATCGATTCAATTTAGATTTTCATATTGAGTTTAACACAACCATTTATGTTAAAACTAACATTAAGGATTTAACGACCCAGTGAGTATAAAGATAGAAAAACTCAGAAAGGTTATTAATCCGAATCAACTCTTATAATTTAGTTTTTAAGATATTTAGGTTTTTATTCTATGTGAAAACAAAGCTAATTTTACGTAGTACATTTTTTTTTCATAAGCCCTTTCAATTCTGCGTGTGTACCTGTCTATTTGCAACTGTCGTCTGTTGTCGTCGTTAGTCTAAGCTCTAATGGCTTGTGTTCTTGGTTCAAATCTCGATTTGGGTAAGTAAAAAGTAATTGGATTGTTCTGTCAAGTAAATCTCAATATCAGCCCGGATCTTTATAATTATTGGATCGTATTGGATCTTTGCAATATTTAATTCAGAATGCAATCATTTTCAATTTCAATTTTATCAAAACTTCTGTTGGTGCATCTTGGGAGTAAGACCGACTTGCATGCCGTGACGGCAAATTTCAAAACTCCTCTCCACCGCCCCTCTTTATTCCCTTGTGGCACGCATACTATGTACTTCGTTGCTATATGCTATTATAATAATAAGCAAAATTTTATTTACTTTAGTAAGAAAATACTCTGTTTTCATATATTTATTTATTGTTACTACTTAAATAAAAACAGAGAATTTTGTTACTAAAATAAATATAATTTTCTTTAAACTTAATTCTATAAACATAGTTTTCTTTAGTTATATGCTCTGCCAATAATATTATATTTGACATCTGACAGCCAAACATTTTTTTACTTATACATAAAATTTTTTAAACCTAAGATGCCCTAATTCGTAATTCACATTAGCATACACTTGTGAAACCATATCTTATGTATAATGGTTCAGTTAAACTTATTTAAATAAGTATTGTGTAACTGTGAATACCTCAGCTTCCGAGTTCTCATAGGGCTCCCTAAGATTTCGCGGTAAATTTGCATAAGCACGTGGGAAGTGTTCGAGAATACGGCACAGTCAATTCTACGATTTCTAGAAAACATGAATACATTACACGATTTCAATGAATGTTTAATTGTATTGCTTATCATATATTACAAATGCTAAATTGAATGTTCGTATGTTTGTTACTTAATCACGCGCTAACGGCAGGATGGATTATAATGTTGAGTAGACTCGATTTGACGTCGTATGGGCGTAAGTTATATTTTTATAATTAATGCTGAGCTAATAGCAGTAATAAAATCAAGTAAGCGATTATAAAGTAATGTTGTTACTATATTCGACAATCGATTTGTTTTGCTTCCGAATGGAACTATCTACCAAGCATACTGCCAAAGCGTCCCAATAAATAACCTTTTGTAAGTTTCGAAGTAGCATATAATCAACGTATAAGAATGACTTTAAGTATGTACTATTTTCTAATGTACAATAAGGATTTGTTAAATATATATATATTATGATTTAAAATTTGTCAAATACAGTAATGCCCTATACCGTTGATAGGGCTTTGGGGAAATAGTATATGAGTCAGAAAGACATAATATTTTTTTTAATTTAAAACAAATATTTAAACATCATACTCACAGCCATAACCATTAATCAAATCAAAATATATTTTATTCAAATATCTTTACAATAAAGCTTTTCAACTGACTGACTGACTAGAAAACTGAAAGGTGTAACATATTTTTATTTCATAACAAGTATTCACTAAGAAAGGATATTTGGATATTACAACATTAAGGAGGGATAACTTTGTATGAATTTAACCGTTCGGAGTCGGGACGAGCAGCTAGTTTGCTTTAAAGACTATAAAGGTCATAGTATATCAAAATACACCCGGTGTTATTATAACTAAGACTTAATTAAAATGGATTAGCTCTTCAACATCTCCAACTGCTAGTTTTATAATATATTCATGTATTCAGAATCCATACACAAATAAGAAAGATCGTTCCGAAATTTCTTTTATACATATGAATTTTAGGGTATGTCGCTATTGAATATATAATGAGATAAATATATTCGGATGCGTAAATTCAATTAAAATAATTCAACCGTTATCAATAAATTAATAATAATTTATAGTAGTATTTTTTATCCTGTCATGTGAGTACGCGAGAATATTTTCGTTTTACAAATTTAAACAAGTGTTAAACAAGTAAAAAAAAAAGAAATAGACATGATGGAAAAAAGCTAATAAATAAATTTGATAAAAACTTTTTGGAGAATAGCCTTATAAAAGATAACATCTTACCTTATTTGAGATAATTTTAAAATTATCAAACTGTATTAAATACTTGAAGAGACTTGGTTATAATTATATTTATAATTCGCTAAACTGATTCCAAAAGCCGCACAATCAAATCAACCATTACCTACATTCGCGACCCACCCACAACCCGCAAAAAAGCACCCCCATACAAGGGCGCAATGCAAAATCGCCCTCTGCCAATCAATCGTGACATCGAATCACGATTGGACCAGGTCCCCTCAGAACAACCAGTATAATATGACCCGCTAAAATTCAATGGACAGACGAACTATGCCTTTTCATACATGGAAAGCAAAGGGAGCGATAGATCTTAACAATATGGCAATAAAACACGTGTGGTGCAATAACAGTTTTATTTTCCCTGATTTCCCCTATTTCGGGAATCCTCGGCTCATCCCGGGGGAGCTTGTCCAATCAAATTAAATCCGCGATTGACATTGCGGCGTTTGAATTTCGAATTGTTTTTATGGCATCGTCATTATTGTATTGCTTGAATGGATGACGGTTATTTAATTTAATATATGCTTAGAAATTGCTGACTTTCAAAGTAAATAATGTAACTGATCGTTATATTTTGATATAATTTATAACGCGCTACTACTAACTCATATAATAATTATTAGATTAAGTTTCGGTAATATGTATATAACAGCGTATACGTGTAAAATTATTTAATGCAATACTACTAAGACTAACAAAAAAAAAAAAAAAGTAAAGACTTTGCGACACGGTTTTGTTTCTTTTTCGTTAAATTTATATTAAAAAACCAGTCATTGTATCATTTTATGTTATACAAGGATATAAAAGAGTAACCTGGAATATTCATTAAAATTGTTTTTCCATATCCACTGATCAAAAACAAAGTTTCGGAGAAAGGTCTTTTGAAGTAAATGGTATCAAAAACATAAATATAAACTGCCTTTGCTTAGAATAGGTGTCAAGGATTGTATTCGTTAGCTGTGTTTATTTAAATAAATAAATTAATTAATGAAAAATACTTAGCCTTAAATCAAAAGGTGCGTTCACATCAGCTGCACTGACTTAATATTCCAAGGACATTTATATAAAACACCTTCAATTCACTAGATTTCACCAAAATTGTTAATTAAATTTTAACCGTTCACCTGCTTGTCCTTATGTTAGATATTAAAGGTTAAAATATATATATATATTTCCCTACTTCTTTAATATTATTAGTGAAAAAGTTTGTCTGTACCTATAAACTTCTCTTGGTATCTTTTGACCACAATCATTGTCGCAGGTACACCAGGTTTTGTTGTGTTAAGTAATTGACAAAGTATTATGTATCCCAAGTATATACTAATAGTCAGACGACACATAATATTTTATGTGGTAGCATTAAATACTCGCAATATAAAAATGAGCCTAGTTACTCCTTGCGGCATCCAATGACCTCCGTAATCCGTAACAGCCTGTGAATGTCCCACTGCTGGGCTAAAGGCCTCCTCTCCTCTTTTTGAGGAGAATGTTTGGAGCTTATTCCAACACGCTGCTCCAATGCGAGTTGGTGGAATACACATGTGGTAGAATTTCAGTGAAATTAGACACATGCAGGTTTCCTCACGATGTTTTCCTTCACCGTAAAGCACGAGATGAATTATAATCACAAATTAAGCACATGAAAATTCAGTGGTGCTTGCCAGGGTTTGAACCCACGATCATCGGTTAAGATTCACGCGTTCTTACCACTGGGCCATCTCGGCTCATATGTGAAAAGTGACCTACCTAAGTTTAATCAAATTGGTTTCGAAAATCAAAACAGTTTTTTTTTTACCAATGGCAGTTATTTTTGTTATTTCAAACAAACAATATTATTTCTTTTATGTCGTTCCATTAAAATTTTAAATTAATTTGTTGTTTTTAACACAAGCGATTATGTGATAATATAAAACAGTTTTTTGATAGTAATCATATATATTATTTCTGTTATAAACTTGTATATATATATACATATTAACGGCAAAATATGTTTCAATAGTCTATGAATAAATTAGAAAGAAATTCAATTATTTAAATGAACGCTAACATGTTTCGTTGACAAAATAATTTAAACTTTAATAATCCTGAAATTATCATTTAAAAAATTCAAATATAAAAAAAAAATATTGACCAGTTAAAACCGGTTCACATATTTAATTATATTATAAATTATTGAGTCGTTTTATATTAATAATTAGGTCCAAATAAAAAAATATATATATAATGTAAATTTTATTATAATATTATATATGCATAATTATTTAACGTTCGCTGTCAAAATTATTCTATAAAGATACATAAACTATGTAGTATATAGGTAACAAATTCTAAATTCACCGAACAACACGATCGTCTAATGTCAGAAAGTGATAAGCGACATTTAATAAAAAAAATAATTATATCATTAACGTCCATATAAACGTTACTTAGGGCCTTTTCAAACACTGATATTCAGTTTAATTAAGCACTCGGTAAGCCTTAATAATTTATAAGTAAGGCATTTAAAAGTAAAATTTGTAAAAGTTACAAAATAAACACTCCAAAATTCAAACCTTAATGTCGTGCAGTTTAAGAAATACTTATTATTTATCAATTGGTCAATTTTTTGATGTGAAATTTCTGTTGGCGCATGTCGGGGGTAAGACCGACCGACGTATGCTGTGATGCTCTCTTATGGAGCGGAGCGGAGAGGAGAGAGCACAGACTCTCTCCTCTCCGCGCTCTCAACTCCCTTGAGCATAATATATATGTCGTCGCTATATATTGTTGTAATAAAATGAAAAATATATTTATTCTATGAACTGAACGAATAAAATATAGAGGATTGTATTTATTGCAGTCCATTTTGTTTACTGATTTTCTTTAAGTATATATTATTACAATCAGTTAGGGATCTACTAAGATTACGCGCCTGTTGTAACTGAATTCTAGGTGGTAGAATACTGAACGGATTTTGATGATATTTGGAATAGCAATAGTTTATAATCTCACTTAACACATAGCTTACGAAAAACCCACCCCCTTCCTACACACACGGGCATAGCCACGGGCAAAAGCTAGTGGCAAATAGTTGCGATGTCCGTTCAATAAGTACTTATGATAGTACTGTCGCATTATTTTGATACGTGTTTGTAATATTTATCAATACCAAGGAAAGCTCCGAATAGAACACTTATTCGTTAAAGTTGATTAGTGCGTTTGTGTGGCGCCGACTTAAACATTGTTTTAGAAGGAACGCTGATCGCTGCGGGGTATCCACATAAAAAAGTTTCAATTGTATGAAATCTGGTTCGTTTTAATAACACGTTTGGACACATGTGGCCTATAATCCTTCCTGGATAATAAAACGTTGGTTCAAGCTATAACAACCTGTATTCTTTTAATCATAAGAGTGATATTAGGATCTGATGGCATGATGAGTACTTCAAATATTTTTTAAAATGTTTGCAGTTTATTTTCAAGGTCGGTCACACTCACGTACATTGAAATGCAGTAAATGATATTGATTGAAGTTCACTTATGATTTACAAAAACCAGTATAGAGATTAAATAAGGCTAAAAAATTCTAAAGATAAAATTTAAAAAAACGCGTGGAATACCGGCTGGTTTGTGAATATTTTTTTCCTAATGGGAATTATTATTATCTTACGTTTCATTTTAATTTGTCAGCTATTAATAAACTGGACTGGACTTATTAATTGGACTGTTTATCTCCTACTCATAATATTCTCTAAAAATAAATATTAATTGATTAACAATAGTATTTAATTAATATATGAAAACAACTACTGTGTTTCTTACTGGTTATTCTCAGATTTTGTGTTCTTCTACGTTAAGAACCGATGGTAACTTTAAATGTAGTTTAATCTTGTAAAATTATTCAAAATTGCTTGTCTATTCTTTCTGGAATAAAGTATATTTTTATTTTGATTTTTTTTTTTCACTAAAATCAAATTATAATTACACAATATATAATCTTGACTTAATAAGACTTTGTGCAAGCCCGTCAGGGTAGGTACCACCCATTCATCATATATTCTACCGCCAAGCAGCAATACATAGTAATGTTGTGTTCCGCTATGAAGAGTAAGTAAGCCAATGTCAAGGGACGTAACGTATTAGTTCCCAAGGCTGGTGGTACATTGGCGATGTAGGGACTCAAGAACTGGTTAGTATTTTAGACCCCCTTACCTTGCATAACTAATAAAAAAATATATATATATTTAGATTTTTTATAGAAAAGAATAACCTGCTTAAAAAGGAAAGGACTTTTTGGAAACGTACAATTACATATTTACTGTTCTCTTAATAAGAGAACTAATAATTCCTATTAAATATTAAGCGGTTTCTACTCGTTTTGTTCCGCGTATTTTACACCGATGTTATTATCAAACGTGTGCTAAAATCATAATTGAAAAACGGTTTCTGTAATTAATAACCAATTAGAGCTTACTGAGATTATTAAGGAAATAACAAAACCGTTTGTTTTCTACTTACAAATAAAGGTTTTGAAAAGTTGTCTTACTTTATTCGACAATTTTATTTCTTAAATTACTTTTGTATATGTAAGAAAGTGACATTTGATTATATATATGACAATAGGGTCCAAATTGATTTAGGAAAACTAATTTACTAAAGGTAATAAAAAAAAAAAAAAGCGTGATTTTAATATTCGGTGATTTTTATACAGGATACATAAATTTAATTGTATATGATGAATGTATGTTTGTCATTTAATTAATCAAAGTAACAATCAGTTTTCTTGCCGGGTCTTCTCAGTTGAATATACATTCCGAACCGGTGCTAGCCTAGCGCTTACAAGTTTTATACAGCACATGATGTAGATGATGATAATATATATATATATATATTTTATAGAATAGGAAGGTGGACGAGCATATGGGCCACCTGATGGTAAGTGGTCACCAAACGCCCTTAGACATTGGCACTGTAAGAAATGTCAACCATCGCTTATAGCCAATGCGCCACCAACCTTGGGAACTAAGATTTTATATATTCAAACCGGAACACAACAATATCAAGTATTGCTGTTTTGCGGTAGAATATCTGATGAGTGGGTGGTACCTACCCAGACGAGCTTGCACAAAGCTCTACCACCAGTATATATTGTGTAACGCTATCTTAAGATAAAATCATTACAGAATCTTAAGATATGGTAATATATGCTATTTTTTTTTGAAAGTTTTTTCTTAATTGTACGCTATCGTATATCGACGGTACTACTTATCTTAAGATAAAATTCGAACATCACGTCTACTTAAGATATCTTAAGATCAAATATATGATGTGTATGATTTTCCATTAATTGTATGGTGGATGGTATTTTATCTATACCGTTATATATTTTCATATATTATATAAATATCTTTATATATCAAATAAGCTTGTAAAATTTAAGACTCTAAGATGTTGAACTATTTAAAGTGTTCGTTGTTTGCTCATAACAATTGATCTCTGTTTTATTTGTCTTAATTTTGTTATTATATGGTTTCTAGAAGTATTGTAATATTAATACCACTTATATTTCATTTTATACTTCCAAATTGTGTTTAATATATTTTTATTTTCTTTTCTTTCATTATTCTTTTATACGCTTAGTGTCATTATAGCATGTAGTAGTTACCTACAAGTATGGCAACTTTTACCCTTGGAACTATTAGTTTGTAAACTTTTAATTTGTAATTATTACAGTATGTGATCCTAAACAAATAAATACAAAGCTGAAGATTTTGTTTATTGGTGTGAACGCGCTGATCGCATGTACTGGTCCGATTTAAATAAAATTCCATTCATTCATATTCATTCCATTCCATAAAGCTCATACCTCCGATTGATTTGAATTTTAGTGCGGACATGTATTACAACGTTTTAAAATAATATCCATAAAAGCCCGCAAATTACATTTCCAAGGTTAAAGAAAAATTTGTTTTGCGCTTATTGTATAATAACAATATTTAGCTTAGAGGAAAATATTTCTTACAAAAGTTGTAGGCTATGAAACAATAGACATTTTTGTAACGGTAATTTTTCGTCTAGAGTCACAGATAAATGAGATTATGCTCAAATAATAAAATTTATCTAGATAGGTTAAAGATAATAATGACATTATTCTTATGTGAAGAGCAGTACCGTTTGTCGCGGATGGAACTGCACTTAGATTGTTCATACATAGAAAAAAACATTTTATGTACTCGTATAGTAATGTAGATAGTATTGTTACCGGTTTCTAAAGTGTGTGCGAAGTTTTGTCTAAAGCGCTTGTCTGGAACTAGCATATGATTTTATTTTATTAATTATTATTCATTAAGTCATTAATATTCCTATACTTTTATTTGTTCTGCTTTTTAAATTACATTTTAAATACTTTTCATATATTTTAATTAATTGTTAAATAACTTGTTATTGTTAGGTTCACTCCATGTTTGAATGTAAAAGTGGAAACTTTGTTGGCTTATGTGAGACTTATTTTGTTATCAAATGTTAATGTATTATATTATGCTGTAAGTTTCCCAAATAAATAAATAAATAAATAAATAAAAATTGGCACGATGATTGATATGTAACGTTTAAGTGAAACATTTCTGACGTTTTACGTTTTAGTTAACGTTTTAAATTCTCTCACTCACTAACTCACGAACCCGTCAATACATACGAGTAAGATACCGAAAATACGATTAACCATTTTGATAAGACGGAGTATATGTATATGAAATCGTTTCTTATGTACATATAGGTGTGTAGACGTGTTATATATGACATTATATAGAAAACATCAGAAAAGTTGCAGCTTTTTTTTGTAAAATATCTGATACAATTGTTCAAAAAATCTTAAAATTACAAAAAACGCGACTACATGGACGATTAATAAATAAATAAATACATCCATACAGAAATAATATTATATATAATATTACAATTCAAGTAATGATCTACCTATTTTATCATCTAAGCGTAAGAAGGATATTGGGAACCAGAATTGAACCGGCGACAATTACATTTAAACGCTGAGTTATTGGGGTTCGAAATTTGAAAAACGAGAACACGGTGTCCGACAAAAACTTGGGCTTTGTCCGAAACTTAATAGCCATTCCACATTTAATTTATAGTATAAAAAAGAGAGAACGTCAGATCACCTATGATTACAGAGGGCTGCACCCCTATTACATTAATATGAACCCTTTCGGGCGATTCATTATTTCTAAAACGTGAACGTGCTTCGGCATTCACCTTGGTTGTATTTTTTTCTTTCCTATTATTTTAGTGTGACGTGTAGCTTAGTTTTGTAGAGCGGATGATCGATCTTGAGAATGTGTTTGTGTAGGATGTAAGGCATAAATTATTTATATACACCGACATTATATTAGATATGTTATCTATATTCACTTGGGAACATTATAAGTTAAAATTGATTACAATTATTTTAAAGATAAATAATTAATTTGTACGTATATCCGTTCTTTATATACAACCATTTTTGATCATATGCAAATATCGGACTGTATATACCAATCATAGGAATCTTCTAGACACTCATTAAATACTATTTAGTTATATAGAAGCTTGGAATTTGTTATTTAAAAATGATGTTCGTATATTACAAAACAGTCTTTAATATTGACAATGACATTTACGATCAAAGCGATTCGATCTCACTATAGTACCAATTCAATACTCAACGTTTCCAGCATGACGTATCACCTCTGCATATTAATTCAGCGTTTAGTTTATATAATAATAATACACGCATACCCTAGCTCATTGTTTTAACATCACCCCGTGAAGTCGTAACGGTTCTGCATACTATTCTTGTTTAAACAATACACTATGAGTTCTATAGAATCGAGTAATTAGGTCGTACTTGTAATTATAATGGACTTAATTAAAAAAAATAATGATAATTATGACTATAAAACATAAAACTATTGTTTCCAAGTTAAAATAATACAATAATGTTTTCTACTTAAAAATATTTATAATTAAATGCGCGATATATTAGCTACGTAATACCTTTTTAAGATTAAGGTTAAAACGTCAAAATTCGTAGAAAAACAAACGATCTGTCATGGCAGAAAACGTAAGTGTCGCTAACAAAATGAAGATGTGATCAAAAATTTCTTTAAAAACAAACAAAGTAAAATGAAAAACGTAAGTCGAGATGCCAATCTTCGTTGAGTGGAATTTTAAATAACTTCGAAAATGCGCGAGATCTGTATAGACGACTTTTTGATGAAATGCAATTCCAGTCTTGTCGAAAGGCATTCAGACAGCTCAGATTTCGAGAGTCCACGTAAAATTCCCATCGTAGCTTCGAATGATGGCAATCACACGCTCTTAAATGAAGGAACTTGTAACACTAAACATGAAACACATTTATTTAATAAACATGCTAGCAATACCACTGTACGACACAATACTACGAATAGAAATAAAGTAAAAACAGCTGAGAGAAGAACACAACAAAAAAATAAATCCACAAATAATAATAAAGTGACAAATGAAGGAACGAAACCGGATCATTTGTATAAAAAAATAACTCTGAATAAAAGTAATAAAAATCACGGAGACCAAAGTACATCATATTATTCAAAAAACGTTAACTCAAATTTTTTTGTAAGAAATAAAGCTGTGCCATGTTTGTCGACCATATTCAGACGTCGTAACAATTGTACGAAACATTTGTCGATCATTGAAGAGGATCAACCTGTAAAGGATATTGCAAAAGATTTTGAAAGAGCATGTTGTTCAAATTGTGAACGTAGACGGGTAAAACGTGTCCGGAGACATCGTAGAGGTTGTTCTATTCAACCTGTTTATAATGTAGAGGAAAATATACGGGGATTTCCATTTACAAAGAATAACAACAAGGCGCCATCGTGCGAGTTTAATAAAATATTCAAAAATAATGGCACTGATATAATTAACGATTTAAACATATCATCGAAATCTGAGCTTGAAAATACTAATCTATACAAGCACAATTTTTTTTCGAAAAATAAGAAAAACTATTTAGGGGAAAATATTCATGGATTGCCATTTATAGCAAATAAGAATAAGTCTCCATTACCTAAACACAAAATGTCAAAATATAATTGCACTGATATTGGTAATGATTTAACCATATCATCAAATTCTGAGCTTGAAAAAATAAAACCCTACAAACATTTGTTTCTGAAGAAATTGAAAAAAAGACATGAAAAAGAAAAAGTAATCGATTATTTAAACTATGAACCTGTAAAAGATCATCAACAACAATATCCTTCAAAATTTCAAATAAATCCTTACCAAATCTTTTCGACATCATCTTGCCACGGAAAGTGTTCAGTATGTGAATCTGAAAGCCTTTTAAAAATGCCTTCAAGCTCTTCAACATTTTGGGATTTCTTTGCTCGAAAAATGAAAAACAAGATTCAAAAACCGGGCGTATCGAGAAGTTGTGATTGCACAAAGCCTCCTGTAAACCAACCAACAAGCCAGGAATGTAGTCCTGAAAGCTGTCAAAAATTAAGGTCGTATCCAGAAAATATAGATTACTATAACACAGATCAACGAGTTCCAAATAAGAATAGTTTTTGTCAACAAACTGATCAATATTCGAGTCAATCAAGTACTGCTTCAAAAAAGAAAAGTAAAGAACCAAAAGTTAATTGCAAATGTTACTCAAACAAAAAAAAATCTAATCGATTGAAAAATGACACAAAGCCCTGTCAAGAAGAACATGACGAGATAACTAAAGCTATCTCTGAAAAATATAATGGCGAAATATTATGCATTCACAATCCACCTTGCATTTTAATCAACGGTTGTTTAAATTTACCGCCTCCCAAAATGAATGTCCAAGGTAACTTATGGCCGGTAACGCAAAGCAAGAAGTCCAGCTTCGTCCAAATGTGTCGAAAAATTAAACGATCCAAAAACAAAAGTTATGAACAAGCCAGTCAATATCATCCACCATACATTGACCTACAAGAGTATTTGCCAGAATTTAAGACAGAAAAGTTAATCCAAAGTATCTGCAATCACGATCCGCCATGCGAGATTGTCCATGGTTGTTATAAAGTACAATATGATCCCAAGTTACAGAACTCGTGCATACATGTACCTATGTGTCAATATTTACCGGCATGTTTAATATCTAATAACAGTAAAAACATTTCAACTGGGTCATGTATTCACCATCCTAAATGCGCAAAGCTACCAATGTGCTCAAGAAAATATATAACACTAACTGCAAAAGAAACTGTCGGTATACAAGTTAAGCCAAAAGCGAATATGACTTGTCGACATAAACCTCCATGTTTCATGATACCTAAATGTCTAGCGCAGGCTACAAGTGGTAATTACATTCCTTATGGACCCATACCAGGCTGTGTTCATCAGCCATGCTGTGAAATGATACCAGCTTGTTGCAGAAAGTCAGCTAAAGAAATGGATTCTGTTCCATCTCAATATCCAAATGCTTGTCGAATAGTCTAAAATTCAATTACGGATTCACGAAAAGTTTCACGTTTAACTAAAAACCATTTCTAATTTAAAAATCTAAGTCAAATTGAAGCACGTAAGTCATTATTATTTGCGGACAATAATGTGACAGCCATTATTCGCCATCAACTGAAATCGATGAAACTAGCTTATTATAACTTATTATTTAAACTTACATTGAATTCTTGACATTGATTATAAGTGATGATAAGTTGATCAACGTTTCATCCGTATCAAATTTCGTTTAATTTAATCAAGTCTATGATAAATAATTTTGTGTGTAACGTTTTTGGTTTGATAATAAATTTAACAGTTTTTAATAGTACCCATCTTGTGCTATCAATATGGTGATATCTTTGCTGGTGAAACATTTCAGTGAAAGTATTTAGCTTAAATAAACGATACATTCATGCTTGCATTCACTGAAGATTATTATTTTTTTGTCTAAAAGCTGAACAGTATTTTAAATGTATATTTTTTTGCAGGAGTCCGCTAAACATTAGTCCGTTGGAACCGTATTTTGAATAGTGTTCGTTGACCGTGGGCGTTTTCAAGTACTAAAGTGTGAATTTGAACAATTTGCGAGTTGCACCTAATGGCCGACTAGACAATAAAACCTCAGACCGACAATTAGTTGTTTCATTCTATTTACATTAGATAAAGTCAACATTGCTTTGCTAAATGTTGTTTCTATTCGAATTTCTGTTTGCTAAATTCTTAAACTAATATAGTAGTATATTTAATTGTATTTATATATGAACCACAATATTATATATAAGCAAGCAATTAATTATATTATAGTTATATGTAATGGTTTTGAACACATAGTGACCTGTTGTCTTATACTCCCAGAGCATTAGCTTAAATTAAGTAGAAATATTGTTTTGTTTTCAACCACTCTATGATAGGTATCAAAAAGAAGATGAAAACAAACTTAAAGAAAAATATCGTATTAGTATATTTAGTAATAAAGGTAAATTAAAAGAAAAATTATAAAAGAGAAATTATTGTTATTCAAGAATATAACTTGGGTATGACAATAGTTTGTATGTTGAAAAATGATGCCTAGTGTTCTCCTAAGCTGTGTAGGATTATTTTTTGCATCACTTGTATAATTCAATCGAAGCCCTCAAAAAACCATTAAGTATATTCTGTCTCTTGTTCCATTAAACAAAATAATTTCTAACACGATGATTAACACACAAAGAATTCTAAATGACCAAACTCAATTGTTTTGCGTCTGTAGAATATTTTATTTTTAAATCTATTCAATGCAAATCGGAGATCTTTCCACTCGACATTCTCTCACGAGTAAATTCTTAATTCGTATCGTCCATACTAATGTTTTTATTCGACATCTCATACAACGATACGATCGATACATCGTTTTTGTCAATATTCGGATGTTTCTGACGAAATACTTTTTGATACATGTATGTTTCTGATATTTAAATTAATGTAAACATCCATGAATTTATTTGGTCTGTAAACGGACGAAATTTATAATTCAATTAGTTGTAACTTTCTTGTCTTGGATATATGTTCCGACCACTGGTAGATACCACATACTGACCGCTACGCCAAGCAACAATATTTGTTATATTCTATTTGGATCCAAATAACTTGGATCCAATGTTGGATTATTTGTACCGAATGTTTAATACTGTTTGTTTTGTTGATATTTAACTAGCTGCTAAAATAAGATCAACCATCTTAATTGTAATTTTTATATTATTTATTATCCAATAATAATTTAAAAATGTATTAAAAATTATTAAAATTTGATAAGCTTGACATTAAAGAATTTGCATTCCATGATTCGTCATCGCTTAAGCCTCTATCTTGGGCAACTTTTGGGAAAAAGACTCAACATAAAATAAGATATATGGTACAATAATTCGTAAATATTGGTATAAAAAAAACCAAAACTAATACACATATAAATGACTACAGAGATACATAAATACTTAAATAGATATATTATACTCAAGGCTTTGCACGGGTCCATTTGTGTGCTACCACCTTTGTATCATCAAATCAAATCGAAATCCTTTATTCTATCTAGAAACATTACATTTACTTATTGATTGTTAAATTAGAAACTACCATTAGTTCGGAAAAGACCAACCACTGACCTGAGAAGAACCAGCGAAATTGTTTACAAATTTTCATTATAAAAAGAAATAGCCAGGAGACGATCGTTTTATTCCTAAGGTGTATTATGATCCTTATACTCACTAATTATTTAGTAACTTTTTAAACGCTTTTTAGGATCCTATTGTATAACCTATATGCCCCACTAAAGTTACTGACTGCAGTCGATTTCTTCGATCATCTTTAACGTTTGAACCTACAAATATCAATATAACATAATTGATTTTGAAGATTGAGTAATTATTGTAAATTGGTAATTACATACACAATAATAATAATAATATCCTGGGACATTATTCAAACACGGCCATCTGATCCCAAATTAAGCAGAGCTTGTGCTATGGAAACTAGATAACTGATATACTATATACTACTTTTCTTTTGTAAATACATACTTATATATAACTACACCCAGACTCGGAACAGACATGTTCATACACACAAATGTCTGTCCTGGGTGGGAATCGAATCCACAACCTTCGACAGGCAAACCACGCCAGTTTGCTCATCAAATACTATGTAATTAAAGACTCAGGATTATGTGTTATATCCTCATAGTTAGTGATTATTGATGCAAACCCATATATTTCTTGCTTTGCTAATCAACTTATCAAAAGCTTTGTTGTCAGTCTTTCTAAGGTCTATGCATTAAAAAAAAATATATAAATCGTTATTATAATTTGATAAATTTTCGTAACGATTGCTTATTTAATTAAGAGTATAACTGCATATTTGAGAAATAATCTTATAATGTCAAACGCAGTAACCAAGATGACCATTTTTTTTTTAATTTTTCGTCGATATACCGCTATTGGGTTTTTGTATCAAGAAATTCTCAGTAACAGCGCGAAGTTCCGAAGTTGGAAGTTTTAACATACCCGTGCTTCGGAAAGCACGTCAAGCCGTTTGTTCTGTGCATGAACTCTACCCGGTTATATCGGATTGCTGTCCCATCAAACTATGAAAGTAAAGGAATACAGACGTTTGTACACACACTTGTGCACTATGCTTAGTTGACAAGCCTCCCTTGAGAATGGCAGTGTCGACTGGTCTCGGTCAGGAGGAAACGAACGCAAACTATGTGTAGCTATTTATATACGTAGGAAATCGACAATTATAAGTAAATAGTTTTTAACCGCAATTCACTCGCCTGCCTTTCTCCTGGACAATCATTATCATTATACGAGTATGTCACTATCTGGCCAATAAGCTATTTCGTCGCTCGGTTGCTGTGAAAAGATCGAACAAGCAAACATTCGCATTTCATAATGTCAATCAAGACGTATAATTTTGATGTTCGTTATTAAGACGAGAATCGATATAGACTGTTGGTTAGAACACGTGTATCTCAATCGGGTTCAAGTCAGGGTGACCACCACTGAATGTAATTTATTTTAATAATTCATCTCGAGCTTGACGATGAAGGAAAATATCTTGCGGAAACCTGTATGTATCGATGAAAGTCAGCGAGGCGGAATATGTTCCAAACCTCAAAACTTAATTCTTTATATAATACTAACAATAACCAAAACATAGTTTTACTAGTAGCTATTTAATTGTATTTAAATATGATACGTTTTATTTTTAATACCGAGAGAATGATTATTAGCCCAATTTCAAAAGAATCATGTGAACGTCGAAGGCTTCTAAGCATTCCATTTTAACATTCAACCGAAAATTATCGTTCATAATAGCTACAGAAACCGGCCGCGGGCGATGTCTATAAACATTTCAAACTTATAGTTTAGAAGAATTTCCTAATCTTTGGGTATCCAACTGAGGAATTTTATCATTTCGACCGTCTTAAAGTAGAGAACCAGTTGTGTGACCGTAAAATGAAAAAAATCTCTAGTCACACATGTCATGCGATATACGACCGTATTATGTAACGTGAAAGTCAAATATCGATTGTATGAAGAAAGTGGGTTGTATCTTTATGTTTTCGAGAGGCTGTGATCAAAAACTAATGAGTAAAGATCGTTGAACCCGACCAGTTTGGGTCTCTCCGTTTTTAGTATTCAGTAGGTATGGTGAAACTACAATAATTGAAAATATTATACATAAACGAATCTGGAAGATATAAATGTATTTTTTTAAACACGAAGCTATTCTAATAAACATTTTATAGACATTTTATTGCGACAAATTCACACTTTTGAATATTGGTTATTTTTTTTTTAATTCAAGAGCTAAATCATAGACTTCGGAGGGCAGTGTAATTAAAAAATCTATAACCAGTTCTTATGTTAGAGCTACTTCTTTAAAATATAAAGTTTTTGAAGAATAAATAATTTGTCCATCTTATATGAGCGGTAAGGACACGTGAATGTTAGGCGAGGATTGCGGTTTCGAACCGGGCGAGCATGTGTTTCCACCAAACCGCATTGGAGCAGCGTGGTGATATAAGCTCCAAACCTTAAATATTCAAAATTACTTTTCCTTTAACTTTATATGCGAGCTTAAAATGATGAGCAAATACTATTTACCTAAATACAGTACAGTAACAGCCTGTTAATGTCCCACTGCTGGGCTAAGGCCTCCTCTCCCTTTTGAGGAGAAGGTTTGGAGCTTATTCCACCACGCTGCTCCAATGCGGGTTGGTAGAATATACATGTGACAGGATTTCAATTAAATTAGACACATGCAGGTTTCCTCACGATGTTTTCCTTCACCGTCAAGCACGAGATGAATTATAAACATAAATTAAGCACATGAAAATTCAGTGGTGCTTGCCCGGGTTTCAACCCACGATCATCGGTTAAGATTCACGCGTTCGAACCACTGGGCCATCTCGGCATATTTAATTTTGAGTAGAGGCTAGAACGTGTTTTTTAAAACTAATATTTCTATGATTCAATTATAAATTAGAGATTTTTTCAATATTACCTGTTTCAATACAAGCCTTAGAGCCTCTATCGCATTTCCTCAATAGATTTCTTAGAACGCTGTTAAAATTCCGGCAACTTTAAAAAACCTTCATTTCGATAGGATAAAAGATAACTTCTATACATGATGCAATTCTTAAAGACTGCTAGATTATTTGCTTGACAAAAATTATTGTTGTGTACAAGCACAAAGACACATTTCCGTAATATGAAGATACGGCCATTTTCAAAGGAACTAGCATTAGGTATCATAGTGAACTTGTGTGCGGAAACACACTTAATTCCCTCACTCCCATAATCCGATTTGACGGCAAATCCCACACGACTCGAACGAGCTTAGGTAGACAAGCCCAATAACTTATCAGTGGCCCGGCCCGGGGTATCAGGACTTCGAAATCTGCGGCCTAAAAGCCAGCACTACATCTATGACGCAAGTAACAAATTACATTAAATGAAGAGGCATCTTGCGGGCCGGCAAGGCGAAGGTGGCTAGTGCAAAACATTCTTCCCGTTTGTACTGGCCGTCGTTGCATTTGGAGCCTACTACCACTTACCATCAGGTGGAGTAGAGTCATTTGCCCTCCCGGCGAATATAAAAAAAAAACATTACACAGTGACGAGTTCTTGCATCTTAATTCGCGTGCAAATGGTCAAATAATGATTGGCTTTGTCTTAATTCTCATATTTTATGTAAAGTACAATACTTAGGTAAAGTTGGATAGAAATTAGTAACTGATTGCTGCACAGACATTTTTTAAACACTTATATCGAATCCATTCTAAAAAAAATTATAAATATTTTATTGCGACAAATCCACTCTCTAATATAATGTTTTTTTTTTAAATATAGTTTCCAGCAGCTGCAATGAAAGCGAGCATTGCCGGCGGTAACTTGGACTTGAGATGCAAGCATTACATTTGAAGATACAATTACATGGTTAAACAACTATCGTTATTTTTTGTCTTCCAGCCAACTTAGATTGCGCGTCATATCATAGAAACTAAATTATTCTCATCTCAAGTTCAGGTGGATCCAAATCTATGGATACAAAATCATAATATACTTAATTAAAGCAAGCTCATATAAGTACTTTTGAATCTTCATGTCTCTCAACGAAATTAAGTATAAAGTTCCCTTTCGTTCGGGATGTAGATTAGAGAACTGACAAAAATCTTAAAGTTACCCTTTATTTCCACCGTTAAATTGCATAAGCATGTTAAATAAATAAGTTTATTATATAATATATGCTTACATAAATTTTTCCAAAAATCCACATAAATCAATTCATACCAATATTATGAATGTGGAAGTATATCCTATGATTATTGAATACCTCTTGAACATCTTTCCGGCTAACACGCTAAATCGATTTTGAGAAAAATACCATGGAACTATAAATTGAATCATGCGTACTTTATCGTACTATCATAGTTTATACATATAATGTAATCATATAAAGTCTCGTTATATAAAACATTATCATATATATTAAATTGCCGAGATGGCCCAGTGGTTAGAACGCGTGAATCTTAACCGGTGATCGTAGGTACCCGGGTAAGTACCACTGAATTTCCATGTACTTAATTTGTTTTTATAATTCATCTCGTGCTTGACGAAACCTGCATGTGCCTAATTTCACTGAAATTCTGCCACATGTTTATTCCACCAACCCGCATTGGAGCAGCGTGATGGGTTAAGCTCCACAACCTACTCTTCAAAAAGGAGAGGAGGCCTTAGCCCAGTAGGACATTCACATGCTGTTATTATATAATAAATGATATTTTTATATACAATAAAAGACAGGTATGCAATAAACACATAATAAAAAAGCGTAAATGTGGTTATATTTGTTACATCTATGAAACCTTACATAGATTATTTCAATATCAATACCAACAAAAGAATACAAAAAAAAATACAAAAGTTAATACTACATGTACTAGACACTATAAAGAACAAGTCGTCCACATTTTAAGGACAAATGTGAGCGCAAACATACCCAGTAACCCAGTAACAGCCTGTTAATGTCCCACTGCTGGGCTAAGGCCTCCTCTCCCTTTTGAGGAGAAGGTTTGGAGCTTATTCCACCACGCTGCTCCAATGCGGGTTGGTAGAATACACATGTGGCAGAATTTCAATGAAATTAGACACATGCAGGTTTCCTCACGATGTTTTCCTTCACCGTTAAGCACGAGATGAATTATAAACACAAATTAAGCACATGAAAATTCAGTGGTGCTTGCCCGGGTTTGAACCCACGATCATCGGTTAAGATTCACGCGTTCTTACCACTAGGCCATCTCGCAAACATACATACAGACGTAATATCTATTTCCTCTCTCATTATCCTGAGACAGTACACACACATACACACACAGTCGAACATATCAATCACTTTACGTGCTAACTCCTAACTTCTCTGATTTTTTTACAGAAAAACAATAGAATTTTATAGTGCCAGCATTTTAGAAAACTCAAGAGGCATTTTAATATAATATCACACACATACTTTAATAGAATGTACCTCGACTATCTGTATTCAAATTACTCTGTAATCTATTGGTAATAATAGTTATTAGTGTGTTAAGATAAAGTTGTATCGGTATAATTGAATAATAAACATTTTAATAGCCTCGGACATAATGTTAGCAGGATTACAATCATATATAACAGCTTATTGAAATACATATTCAAATTTTAATTAGATATATATCTGTGATTCATTGTGAGAAACTTCATCGCTTATGAAGTGCCTATTTAAGCCTTTATTCGTTTTGCAAAACATCGTAAATTCGAACGTAAATAATGATTAAAAAATATGCCTGTTTATGTCTGAAATGTTTTAATATAAGCTAAAGTTAAGTTGAACATAATTAATTTGTTGCTAATATTTAACTTCGTAAATGAAACGTACCTGAAATATACTCAATTATTAAACGCAATAATTATACTATACATAAAATATGTAAATACTTTTTACATATAATTTCTTGCCGGTTATCCAAGTTAGAATCCACTTTCTGAATCAATAGTACATTAACATTTAGTTTTATTCTCTGACATGGCAATATTTTCTAGGATGTTAGCCTACTTCAATAAAGAATATTATGTTTTTAAGAAAAAAAAAAACAAATAATATATGAACTTTTTTTTAATAAATTAAATAACATTGTTTAGATCGATGTGTCGAATCGGTTTAAGCATTATCGTAGCGAGCAGCCTTTAACACAATACAGCCTAGAATAGAATAATTTTCAACAACACCAAACGCTGTACTTTTCGAGATATAAAGCATTGTACCACTTAGTGTTTAACAAGTCCCAAGGTTTCAGACAATACCTATTTAAGCCGTCCCTCTTGCGCACCGATTAAATCCATTCGAAAGACAAAGACGGAACGAACTTGTTATAACCCGTACAAGGAGCCATTTAAATAAATCATAGACCAGTCGGCATTACGACTGTCATAATAAATATCATTACAACTTTCTAAAAAGCGAGAATCAAACCCACTCCCCCATCTGTATGCTAATCACGAAACGTAACGCCCACGTGCAGCTATTTCGGATACAAATGTATGCAAACGGCTTCTCAGTGCATATAAATCTATTAGTGAGTGAGATGTCAAATCAAATTCATTTATTGGAATGCTTTTTATGAATAAAACATAAGGACAATTAAAACAACCTGTAGAATGTTCGGAGCCCGAGTTACGGGCAAGGGAACAAGAGGGCAGCGCTCAAAACCCGAACTGGAATGTTTTAGCTGGCAGAAATGTTAGCACTCGCCTTGTGTAGGCTTCAATGGGTTACTAGTTTTGATGAATGAATTTGAATGAAGAACGAAATCGAATCAGAACGCTTAAAGTTTAAGAAAATTCCTTCCATACCAACTTATCTAGCTATAGATTATTTAATTTTCAATAAACAAACAAAAACGGGTTATTTTATATGATCCAACTCGAAAACATATGAAATTCTTATCAAATATATGAATAAAATTATTAAGAAATTATATTTGTATATACGAATTAAATGTATGTTAAAATATTAATTACTATAATAATTAATAATTAATTAATATAATAGTTTACTGTAAGTAAATAACAAATGATTGTATGATAAAATTATTGTACAAAAGCGGTCCATCTAGACTTGGGAATCAATTTCGTGTTTCAAAAATCTTAAGCTAAACTTCAAGCTACGACAAATACAAAAATTATATATAAATACTTATTTATATACTAATAATTAATAGATACCGCCTGTAACAGCCTGTGAATGTCCCACTGCTGGGCTAGTGCCTCCTCTTCCTCTTGAGGAGAAGGCTTGGAACTTATTCCACCACGCTGCTCCAATGTGGGTTGGTAGAATACACATGTGGCATAATTTCAATGAAATTAGACACATGCAGGTTTCCACACGATGTTTTCCTTCACCGTCAATTCATGAATTATAATCACAAATTAAGCACATGAAAATTCAGTGGTGCTTAAGTCAATCTTATGCTTAATAGTCGATTAAGATTCACGCGTTCTAACCACTAGGCCACCTCGACTTACCTACAATATAATAATAAAATAATAATAATAATAAACCTACAATAATAATTAATATTTTCTTTAATAACTTATGCAATATAAAATATAATAAAATAATATATACTTTTCTAAATGACAAACGAAGTTCATATGAAATAATTTAAAAGACCAGACTAAAAAAAACACAGGTCAACCCACTATCTTCGTTCATTATTGAATTAATATATTTAATCTAATCTAACTAGTATTTTTCGACTGACTTCCTATATAATTTAAAAAAATGTTTTTGTAGTTGTAGTTTTTGTCTTTTTATTTCTATTTTTTTTTCATTGTGTATTATGTATGTAAAATATTTATGTTCATTGAAAATGCAATTAGTTAAGTATTCAATAAAAAAGACTAAGGATGAAGAAAATGCTGGAAACACGCACAGCTCTTTATAACAGAGACATAGTGGCTTTTTAAGGAGCTGACCAAAATCGAGGAACACGATGTTAAATTCGATCTTACTGGGCATTTATTGCGTATATAATGTATAAATTAGTCGTATATTTATGTAAATAAACGAATTTTAAATTCGCAAACAACGGAGCGAATTAAAAAAGTCCCGGACCCAAAAGTCAGTGATCACAAAAATAATAAACATAGCTATCTATATTTCCACCATTGTCTGAAATTAATCAATCCGAAAGATTCCGTTTACATACCCCCATAAAAACCGGCCATAAAATTATATTCTATGTAATTACAGCTTGCAGGGTCGTGAGAAAATTCATGACAATGAAACAGCGGAACATACATAGAGCGTCATTTTAAATAGCCTTTATACGATACAATTATTACATCTTGCAAATAATGAACCGAAATTGAGACAAGACACGTGGATTCTAAGCAAAATCCACACTCAGAACGAGATAAGAATCAATGATTTTTTATTTAATTTTTTTGTATTTTTATATATTATCGTTAACATCGTGAGGACATTGGTTATGTAATGCGTTGGACAAAATGTGACAATATTAAAGCATACTTGCACAAAGCCCTACTGGTGGTAGGGTAGGTACCACCCACTCATTAGATATTCTACCGCCAAACAGCAGTACTTGGTGTTATTGTGTTCCGGTTTGAAGGGTAAGTGAGCCAGTCTATCTATAGGCACAAGGAACATAACAGCTTAGTTCCCAAGATTAGTGGCGCATTGGCGATGTAAGCAATGGTTAACATTTCTTACAATGCCAATGTCTATGAGCGTTGATGACCAGGTACCATCAGGTGGCCCATATGCTCGTCTACCTACTACAAAAAATCCCATCTACGTACTATAAAAAAAGCCACAAAGCCGAACTGTAGTACTTACGTAATAAGCTTCAAGCTTTCTTCTTAACTTGATAAGAAGTAAAAGAGGACTTCTTGACTTTGTCTAACAGTTTGCCTTAGCTATGGAGGATTTTTAACGAAAACAGCAATGTTTTGACAACTACCCTCAAATGATAATTATATAGATATATCAACTTCAACTCAATCGACTTAAGTATTTAGGATATGTATAGACATGTTGTGAGCATTTGGCTTGATGAGATGAAACACTGATGGAACTGATGATTGCGGGCTCAAGCTTGGTAAGCACCGTTGAATTCTCGTGTGCATTCATTTCGTGGTCGGCGGTAAACATCGTGAGAACAACAAATTGAATACTTCATTACTTTGTAGTTAATGAAAATAATCATGTAATTGAAATAACAGAAAATGCACTTGAAATTGAAAAATAACTCCACCATAACCATTTGATGTTTTTGTTTTAATCCAATTACATCCTCTTATTATAAGTGAATTATAGTTACATTTATATTTTGCCGTGTTTATATGTTTGCCGTCTAGGATACACTTATTAAGTTCCAAAGCTTGTCAATATTGTGGCATTTGAATCTTACTGAATAAAGCAAGAAATTAGATTAACTTAATTTCAATCATATGGGCAATTTATGTTGAAGAGTAAATTTTATTTATTTTACGCATTTATTATACGTATACAAATGCAAAAAAACAGATAGGAAAAAAACACAGAAGAACTAAATATAAGGCGCATGCATATCCATTATATGGAGATTTTTTCAGCGCCCTCAAGGAGGAAAGAATATGGGCAGATAATAAGAGGTAGATTTGGTTAATATATGTCAACAAATTATCAACTAATTCATATAATTATTTTTAGCCATATATACCCTAGAAAGTTTTTCTATCGAGTTTTATTATTATCATGTACGTTGTTTAATAAATACTTTAAGATACACAAGTTTGTGATTGTAAATTGTTTTTTTTTCAGTTGGTTTTTAGACTCATCTTCGAATCGTCATTTTAGAGGACTATATTAAATATACAGCTACCAACAGAAAGTAAACTCTACCGAGAAGAACAAAGAAACTCAACAGCTCCTTTCCATAATGTCAATTCCTGCTTCCCCCTTCCTTCTTAAGTCCACGCGAGCTGGTTCTCGATGTCACCGCCCAACTGTGACATCAATTCCATCGCGAACAAAGAAATTTAGCAACTCCTTTCTTTGTCGCACTTCCAAAAAATGGAATTCCTTACCAGCTCACGTGTTCCCCTCCTCTTACAACCCGGGTTCCTTCAAACGAGGCGTGAAGAGGCATCTTGCGGGCCGGCAAGGCGAAGGCGGCTAGTGCAGAACGTTTTTCCCGTCTGCACTGGCCGTCGTCGCGTTTGGACTCTACTACCACTTACCATCAGGTGGAGTAGAGTCATTTGCCCTCCCGGCGATATAAAAAAAAAAGTCAAGTACAAAGTTACGTCATTAAATTAAATTAACATAAATCCTGGCTGAAAATCAACAACTCCAAGTCCACGATATTTATCATTTAAATAATCTGTTGTTGAGAAATATGCGTTATTTATTTTAAATAAAATTAACAAAAATTAATAGCAAAGTAAAAAAAATAACTTCATCTGTATGTATTAATAATCTTGTTGCATATTAATATAATATACTGTAACATCCCATTTACTATATACAATATAATGTCGATACGGTAGAGTAAGCCCGAATTATCAAGTTACTATTTATTTAATACGTATTTAAAACGTTAATTACGACATTAAAAACTATTATATAGATAAATATAATAAAAAACATATAAAAGTAATTAATTCCAATGCACACAATGATATAAAACTCTCAAATTAAAAAAACAATTTTATTGCCATTGAAATAAAGTTCAAAATCAGTCTTGTTAATAGATTACAAGAGAAAATATTAATACTTTTCATTAAAAACTCTAACCGGCTCATCTTGAGTTTTGACGCGTGTCGGTGAAAGGAGTTCTTAGAAAGGAAACACAAGGGTGTTTTTGCACTATATAATAATTTATCCCGTCACCTTAAACCGGTGGTCCGAGTTTGGTGCCCGGTCGATCACAGTTTCTGTTACAGCCACTTTTTGTTCTGATGGAAATGCAATTGTCTTTCTTTTTACTACAAATACAAATAAGTTATAAGATTTTAAAACTCTCAAGTTTAATCGCTCACTTTGTTTTTCCTTATTACTTGTTATGACGACAAAAGAAAAACTTGATGAACAATTTGTATACTGCATTACTTACAAACGTTGCTTAGCCGCTGGTTAGTTAAATACAAATTTCGCTCTTTCTGTCATTACTGATTTGACATTAAAAAGAAGAAGACACAGCATTGTTTCAATAATCACTCGATAATATTTATAAGGAAGGCCGTTGTTCTCTGAGGAAAATAACTCGAATGCCATTTTTTTTCTAAAGTAAATATTTATGTGAAATAAATCGCCATCATAGGGATGGCTTATAGCTGTTATTTATTTTATAGTCATTAGTTTACACAGCCTATTATATTATTCTAGACCAATCACATCATGATCAATAAATATTTTATTAGTATTGTTTTTAATTATATATTTTCTTATTATATAAAAAGCCGAGATAGCTCAGTGAACGCGTGAATCTTAACCGATGATCGTGGGTTCAAACCCGGACAAGCACCACTGAATTTTCATGTGCTTAATTTGTGTTTATAATTCATCTCGTGCTTGACGTGAAGGAAAACATCGTGAGGAAACCCGCATGTGTCTAATTTCGTTAAAATTATGCCACGTGTATTCTACCAACCCGCATTGGAGCAGCGTGGTGGAATAAGCTCCAAACCTTCTCCTCGAAAGGGAGAGGAGGCCTTAGCCCAGCAGTGGGACATTTACTGTTACTTTATTTTATAAAATCGAGCCGCAGCCAAGAGTAGCTTGTAAAACACAACAGTTGCTATGTTTTATTGTATATAAAATTGCTTCGTACAGCTGTGATGAGGATGGTTGCAGTCTAATTATTGACTCTACACTTAGCTTTAATTATGTAGGAACAATAATCAATTGATGAAGGAATTGCGCTCTTTATGTACTTATCTGATTTTCATTGATTTTTTATATTAATAGACCTGAAATATGAGAATATTGCGAATCGTTGATAATGTGTATTGGGTACGCTAGTGACTTAAAAACGTGATTTTTGCTGTTTTATTGAATGTCGTATTACGTTTCTGGGAAACTGTGTGGAATGAAACTAATCACTTTTTTATCTCTTAAACTGGCGGGGCCTTCTGCTATACGTTATGTTTTATTTTGAATATATAATATTAACATGTTATTTGAAAAAAGAGTACATAGGGACGGCCCTACGGTTGTTTCGTTACGTAACAGCTAAATAATCTGTGCCTGCCTAAAAGAGCCATCTAAATATAAAATAAAAAAAATAATTAGACTGTAATCGGATTGAACGAAAGCAAAAGTAAATATAAAAAAACCCATTGTGACGCTTCTTGGAAGGAGCTACGTTTACAAATTTTAGTTAAAAAAATCCAATTTAGTTTTTTGTATACGCCCTTATGTTATATATCGACATCATACATGTGCGGCCGCGAACACATACATTATAGAATTTTAAATAATTTTAATATTATTATTTATTTTTCTCAGTCAATAAGCAATATTAAATAAAAACTATAATCTAAACTATATCGGTAGAACTTGATAGTTTATAATTATCTTTATATATACTTTTTGTTTTAAATATTTGTATAATAAAAGATATAAAAATATCACTTGTCCATATAAGTCGTGGGGGCCGATGATGATCGCTTTTTATAAAAAAACTAGTATCTACAATAGACATATGAAGCACAATTCCTGGAAATATTGAGAAATGCCCACGTACAGCTTAATAATTTATTTATAGCGTTTATTTGTAATTATATAAGTAATATAATTGAATACAAGCTCCAGCTGATTATAATATATTAAAACTATAAACGATTGAAACATAAGCTATATTAATATTATAAATGCGAAAGTAACTCTGTCTGTTTGTAAGCCTTTCACGGTTATACCACTGAACTGATTTTTATGAAATTTGGTGTGAAATAAGCTTGACCCCCAAGGTATGACATAGGTAATTTTTTTTTTACTTAACTGATCCTCTTGCTCTAACACGCGCGAAAACTAGTATTAGATATAAACAGTAGTAACTAATGATATTTCAACAAATAATAAGTAAATTATATACCAGTGGTGGTGAGCTCGACTACTTTTTTTTTCAAAATCAAAGTAATTATCTATACTCATAGGTATTTAAATAGTTCTTTCAATTGAAAAACATTAAATACAATTTGTATTTATAAATGTTCGAAATATAGCTTCTATTAAAATGAGCAGGATAATTTTTATTTTAGAATTATTTAGATATAGATTTACCTTATAAGTCAATAGTCCGTAATTTTTCCTGCTGCTGAGCCAATGCTTCTTCTCTTGAGAAGCTTTTTCCACTACTTTTTTTATATAATTTGCGACCAGGCAAATGGCCAATCCGATAATAAGCCATCACCGCTCATATACATTGGCATTGTAAGAAATATTAACCACCACTTACGTCGCCAATGCGCCACCACCAACCTTGGAAACTAAGATGTTATATCCCTCGTGATTGTAGTTGGGGTAATTCGACCCGGAACACAATATAAAGTAGTGTTGTTTTGCGGTAGAATGTCTTATCAAAGTGGTATCTACGCAGACGAGCTTGTACTAGTACGCTAATTTAGATTATCGATCATCAACATATTCATTCCACATTAATCCACTGCTGGATAGGCCTCGCGCCAATTCTCCCGATCCTGTGCTAATTGCATCCATTGAGCACCCGCCATTTTTCTAAAATCGTCCGACCATCGGGTGGTCCCAATATCTTTGACTTTCGTCTTTCGTCAGATTTATCGATACATGTGACGAATTATCATCCGATACAAACATGTTCCTTCACGATTATTCCTTCATCCCCGAACACAAAAATAAACACAAATGCAGCGGTGCTTTTTATATACTATTTTATATGCCCAATAAAAACTTGTTAATTTGTAATTCAATTGTAAAAAATCGACTTACCTTTGTACTTGATTTTTTATATATAACCTTTTTTGTACACTTTCCGCATTCTAATCGACATGAGTCGATCTGATTTAAACTGCTGCCTTGATGGGTGACCATCGTTTATCTGGCGGTGGCAGGTATATAGCTTTATCGCGTCCTAAGCACCATTAAACTGTCCAACCCAAGCCATCACATACATTGTAAGAAAAAAAATTATCTGTCTTGTATCTTAAGTACGAGAAACGATTTATTCGTAGCAATGATTTCTTTGTGGAAATTCTTTAAGAACAAATTCGAAACTCACCGCAAATCACGAATGAAATCAAACTATTTTTATTCAAATAAATATTTATAAATAATATATATAAATAATGGATCGTTGAGCGTTATCTCCGGTTAAGAATTCTACCAAGAAGAACTGGCAACAAATTCTTGATTTATTAATATAAGTAAAAATTACGAGTATATAGTCAACTTTCACTGCAAATGACGCAGTAATCAATCCATTCATTTCTATCAGATATATCCTAAAACAGAGTAATATCCTTTACTAATAAGTTTATTTTTAATAAAAAATTAGTCTTCAAAGTCTTCTTGCCAGAAGCTCAATTAAAAAAATAATATGCGCGTGGTATGCGATATTGATTATAATAATTATTTACAACACTTTAAGGATATACTCATCAAAATGGCGTACCACCGTAAGACGGTATTTAAGATTTCATGAGCGAGTTACCCGGGCAAGCACCACTGAATTTTCATGTGCTTAATTTGTGTTTATAATTCATCTCGTGCTTGACGGTGAAGGAAAACATCGTGAGGAAACCTGCACGTGTCTAATTTCATTGAAATTCTGTCACATGTGTATTCTACCAACCCGCATTGGAGCAGCGTGGTAGAATAAGCTCCAAACCTTCTCCTCAAAAGGGAGAGGAGGCCTTAGCCCAGCAGTGGAACATTAACTGACTGTTACTGTTACTGAGTGAGTTATGAAGAAAAGAGTTCTCAAAGGATAGCAGAGCTGCTGGACAAAGAATATGATTAGATACGTGATATTATATGATGATAATGTAATTATATTATTACATTATAATTTACCTTATGCTCAAAACCCTTTTCATGCTTCTTATATTTGCAGCTTTGTAATTAAACCATTAGTACATTAAAATTATTACCGTTTGGAAAACACCTCATAAGAATCGATGGTATTCTACGTAACTTACGATGTAAGTCAGTTTTCAGCATTTCACGACTGAGATATTAAGTGAGTTCTTACAGAATAGACTTGCTTAGACTTGATATTAACGGCTTATTTCTGCTCCGCTCGGTTGTGTTTGATAATTATAAATTTTAATTTTTATGGGCACGCGGCCCATAAATAAAATTATAATTAATATCAGTACGATCAGGAAAAATATATTTTACTCTAATTGTACGCTCTATTTAAATTATATTGGATGTATAAGTTATATAACATATGCTATATTAATTATGTAATGATTAACTAGTGCTTATTTGAGCGTTGTTTAATCAGGATAATCAAGTATATGATAATAAATATATAAAACAATGTAACGATTATTTCCAAATCCTTGAGAGTTATTTAACTATCAATAAATAAGTTTAATTATATAATAAATTAATATAACCCGGTATAATTATAATTAAAATTATATTTATATACAGAGATTTTTATAAAATACAATATTAAAATAAATAGAACAAAATACACATTACAAATTTAAAGCAAAAACACGTCTAAAAGATTGTCCTGTGGCATTGTACCCAAGACGCTGGTTTAAATTGAAAAATATTAAATTGATTTAATATTAGTTAAAAATATGTGAGCCAAATTCAAAATTTTGCTCACATATTTTTAACTAATATTAGTGTACATAATCAGAAATAAATCGGCTGCCATTTGTTTATAATGATATTATTTATTTCATTTAACGTTTGATACCGTTTTATAGAAAAAAAAAACATGAAACGGATTAATAGTTTTATACATAAAAATATTTATCTGTATAGCTTCAATTTATCGAAGTTAAGACATATTAAATAGAACAATCACTAAAGACATATACATATACACATTGATACATAGATATTCAAATATTTTTTTTTAATTAACCCTTTTCTCACAATAAAATTAAAATATATATTTTCATCAAAGTTATTTTGAATAACACAAATACAACTAAGTAAAATGATGGTTAAAGAATGTGTTTTACCGTATTTTCGATAAGATTTTGCTAAAGATAATTATATCGTGACACTAAAAGCTAAAGCCTTAATGTTCAAACCTGCACTCGCCAAACATCGAACCGAACGTGCTTTATCTAACCTCTGGGCAAAGCTTAAGTTATATGAATGTTATATACATGTATACATAACGCAATTTCCAAAGGGTGGACGTGCCTAAGTCTTAATACGAGAATCCATTTCAAATTGAAAAGTCATAGTATTAATTAATGCGGTGTTAGAAATGCTTAATGTGTCATTTCTTTTCATACAAATAATATATTTATTATTATATAAATATAATTGAGTCTGTCTGTGATTTCAATATAATATAATACTAATGAAGATTATTTTATAGGAAATATCACAAGACACCGTTTAGTCTTTATTTAATAAAAATCGATTAAATCTAACTATATTATAAAAACTTAATTTACATAAAAAATAAATACGTACATATTTGTTGATTGCTATGTTAATCATAAATATCACTAAAACTATTTTCTATAAAAGATTTTTCATTTTTCTTCCGTTAATAATAATTGTAAATATTGTTGTTTTAGGTTTTCTTACTGTAACAGTTATTACAAATAGAGATGTATTTCTATAAAAAATTTTCGCGGGCAAACCGCATAAATAGTAACTAATATATTAATTATATTATATACATATCCAATCTATGTATGTATATAGATGATTTTGCGAATAATTATCTATTTAAAAAACAAAACATCATAGACACCATAAAAAATCATTTTACACCGTTGATTGTTATTTTTTTCTACAAATTTAAATGGGACGAAACGGGACACCCTCCTAAACAAAAAAAATCAAAATCGGTTCATAAATAGACGGAGTTTTGAGCTAACAAACATAAAAAATATATGCAATGAAATCGAATAAGCGAGGTTATTTTTTTTTTAAATAGGCGAAAAAATATTGTCCATATATGACAAAGTAAGAACCGCTGTTTATACCTCACATTATCCGCTAGTGCAGAGATCGAAATTATATCGCTTATGCTTGTAATGAAGACATTAAGCCACTCTAGGGACCGCGGGCAATGCAAGTTTACGGGACATTTATTACAAGTTTATATAGTTTTGCTGAGCTGAGATGGACCAGCAGATCGTGGGGAAGATTACAGGTTATACACAAATATGCACAACTGGGTCACTGTATTCATCTTAATGAAGTAAGCTTTAAAACTTTATCAGAGCAGGATACCTTTGTTTTTATTTACTTTCTTTTAGGTTACACTTTAGGTATTTTATATTTTAATAATCAATCACAATATGAATTCATGATGGACTAATATTTACAACTGCGGTGCGCTTATTCGAATGTTATATTAACCAAATAAAAAAAAAACCGTTTATATTGATTAAAACAAATTGAAATATTTTAACAAATGAATAAAATAATCTTACAGACACGGTACATATAATGATAAAAAGACGTGGAAAACGGATTCGTTGATTTAAAAAAATTTAATTGTATATAATATTAATACAATAACGGTCGGGCGTCTGTGCGATGGACTGACCAAACCAGATGTTGGACGGACCATTGCATAGGTGACTAGGATGACAGGAAGAGATGGCTTAACATCCTGAAGAGAATAACATCAGCCACTAGTTCATAACGAACACGACCGCTCTGCCAAGAACGTATCGACTAAGAAGAAGAAAGAATTGTATATAATGATTTCATGTATATATGTCTTATACGATTGTAGTACTTGTACGATTAAAGTGTTTATGAGAGCTTATTTGAATAAAGTAGGTATATATATCAACTGTTGAAGAAATAAATACTGAACGGTCTAGAACAATAAAAAATCTGATTTAAAAACCATTACTATTTTATAATGATGTTTAATGGTGGTAGAAATATCTACGAGTCGTATTTCAAACGCGTCTCAATAAAAAGCGATTCTTAAGTTTCGAAGTCGCATGTAGGTATGTGTCGTAAAAACAGGAACGAAATAACACATAAACGATTAATTAAATATATCATTGGACACTCGTAGTTATGTACAAAACACATAATTAGATTTATATAAAAATGTGTATAGTCTTATGTGATAAATGTATTTATTAAGTTAAAAAACAATAATGGTTATGAATTGTAAATAAGTAATGTTCGGATCGAATATAATCAGCGGTTTCCGTCGATGACTAACGTTTATGTCATACCCTTGACGTTTGACGATTGGTATGTAAAGACGTAAATATATATATGATTGTATATAATACCAAATCGCCACTGACGCTGTCCTGTGTCTATACCAATTGTCATGACAGCTAATTATATAAAGAAGTTTTGCTAAAGCAATACTAGTGACAATAAAGTCGTTAGTTTATGAGCAAAGAAATCAACTGGTCAACGGTGTCGACGAACTCTAATAACCTAAAACAGATATACCAACATGCATTTTATATATCTTGTATATTACCTTTATATATTAATTTTAAATTTGACCAATTGCTATCTCAATTTTACTCGATATATTCCGATATTTCAATAAAACTGTAATATTCAATATAAATAAAAACAATAATATTATTATTTTTGTGTTGTTGTATGGGCAACCTAAAAATAAATGAATATGGCAAATATGTTTGCAATTAAAATACCAAATGGTATCTTAAATTGCTGCTAAATCTGCTTTGATTTAAAATTCCTAAATTTCTCTTTTCAAGGCTCTCAGATATAAAACGTTTATATTGCGGGAAAAACATCAATACAATCTTGTTTTCTTTGTGCCAAGACCTTCGCACGCAGAACACCTCACCAAAGTGTCATAACAATCGGATGAATATTTTAGGAGCGTAAAATGATTCAAAAGCTATTGTAAATATCAATGTGCAGTATTGAGCTGTATGAAAAAAATAAAACGAAAAACTTTGTCTATATGACTTATAAATTACTTTTTATATGTACTTTTTTAACTGAACTTATTGGCGTATTCATTTCGGCACAGCTTCAATATGCCATGAGTTTCAAACTAAGTAGACAAAGTCCTATAATTTATCAAGACATTATAATATACCATATATATATATATATACAAATACATAAATCGCAAAGATTGTACGTTTTATTTTAGTATAAGGTTTCGATAAATTTTGATTATAAGCGATATTATAAAAATGTATATAAGCTTAGAAGCCGCGTAATTTCCGGCAAGATAGAAAAGATCATTGTGGGTATCAAAGTTTTTTTTTTTTGTTATAAGTGCATTCCTCATTACGTATGGTGGCAAAGCGACCTCATCAGCATAAGCAATCCCAAGGAATTGCGTCAAGGAAGCTGCCTGCCTTTTTTTGCAGTATAATAAAATCGTTGACATTAGATCAGAAATTATCTGTTTTCAATTTAGATAATATGAAAAGATGCCGGCTTCATGATTCTCGTACAACTCATTTGCCTACCTTAGACGCTTGCTTAACAGGAAAAAAGGATTCTGTGTCAGTATCGTTATTTTAATTACCAGTTACAAATAATGTGTTAATATACTTTTTAATGTTGAATACGAAATATTGAATTATATTATAAATACATTCTTAGTAGTAAAATTCTAGACACTACGACTATGACCTTTATGACACTCCTCTGCTTCTTATTACATAAAAAATCCATTATAATCGATTTAGGTATTGCATTTGAAAGCATCTAAAAAAACATTAAATAGAATCTTATAGTTGTTTGTGGTTATAGCTACTCACCATCTCCATTCTGACAGTTGAAACTGAGTTTAGGTATGGTAGGCTTATAAATGATGACGTTATAGGCATAGCGACAGTTATGCGCTCAAAGAATATGTAATAAGGTATGTAAAATGATAAAAAGTTCCTATTGCTTCGGAAACAGCACTGTAGTTACTTTAACTAAAGATTCATGTCTCTATAGCACTGATTACTTTTTATTTCATAATATAGGTTGTGTCTATTAGATTGCAATAATGAAAAGCAATAAAGCTTTTGTAAATTGTGAATCTAACAAGCTTTAAAGAATTTCTTTCTTTCCCTGTGTAGTATATTTTTGATTTCTAGATAATGAGAATCATCAGTGTGACAACGCAAATACATCTTAACAGGAGATGAGGCGATTGCTTGTTAGTGAGACATTCGCGGGCTATTACTGTGTATCAATCAAAAAACCAAATTATGTCATAGTACATATATATTAATAAATAAAATAAGGGGGTATTACTTAGAGAGATATATTATAAAATCCTACATATTATTTCCCATTTATAAAATTAATATATTTAAAAATGATGTTAAGCACATATAAATTAGATGTATTGTTTCGGACAATATTCTATAGATGCCTAAAAAAGCTTGGAGTTAGTAGTCTCGAAGTTTCTTGTCGGTCCTTCTCTTTCTTCTAGCTTTAAATTTAATTAGTTTAGTTAAATGACGACAAAAGTATTTGAATTTTTTTCATATAGCGTCTTTATATGGAAAAGTATATATTTTATTATAATTTTAAACGACATACGATGAAATGGACGCTGGCCTTATCTTATTACGTATAAAAATACAGATCTAAGGATGCAGTTTCATATGCTTGCATGCATAACAGACTACGCTTTTAGATAAAAAAATACTTTATTACTAAAACCCGACTACGGAAATCTCGCTCGCAAAATTACATATCATTTATAGTTTAGTAGTAGGCTTAGTTTGCTAGTATTATCGTTAATTGACCATAACATTATGGTATATACATAACGGGTGATAGCTTTAAATCTAATTAAATTATTTAAAATGATAATTCAAACGGCTTGATTAAATATTTTTCTATTAATTATCATCTTTGTTACATACTCATTATCTATAAATCATTATTAAAATACATATGATTAAAGATTAATAATTACATAAGATTATTATACATATATACTACATAGGATGGGTTCACTAAGTAAGTTTAATTAAATAGGTTATTTTTTAAAAAGTGACACACACATACACATACATAAGTTACATGTCTTACAATAAAAATTACACAAAAACACCTGACATTTTTTATTAAGCATGATTTGTTTTGAACACATTTGAAATCACTGGCGCTTGAAACACCTCAATACAAAGTAAATTAGAAAAGTACTATTTAAAAGTGAAATGACACTTTTTATGAAAATAAAATAAACCATACTATTAGTTTCTATTCTAAAGTTTCACATCTTCTACAATGTTCTAGAAGACACGTTGATCATTGGCAAACCCAAGAGCACGGTATGAAGTTCCTACAGTTGTATATTACGTAGGAACTCTATACCTCGCTAGTGGTATTCACCAGAATATGTTCGAAGCGATGACGTAGATCTTCCAAATTCATCTTCATCTTCAAACTCTTCACGAACTGTTTAAAAAAGAAACACAATTTTTTTTAAAGAATATATACATCAATCTTATTCTAAGCGAGTTCAGACACATACTACACAACACAAACTGCCAACGCTCATACCTTGACATTACATTAAAAAAAAAAAACAAAATTAACATTTGAATAAAACAGCTGTCGTGACCCCCATAATTAATTTCCGTAGGTATCCGAAACATTAGCATATTTTATCCTAGACGCGGAGCTGTAAGGAGATAACTTTCAACCCTTCTGGTCATGCAAATTTTTCTAAACGCCTCGTGGGAAGCCACGCTCGCGATTTGCATAAGAAATTTGAAATAATAAAGGCTAACACGGTAGCGAATATTAATATCGGCTATAGAAATTCTTGAGAAATATTTCGGAAGTAAATTCTCGTGACTATGCAAATTTTGATTCATTATAAACGTAGTGAACCAATGAATAAAAGTAGAAGGGTCACCTTCGTTTAAACATGGAAACGAGTTTTTAAATAACAATAAAGACTCCAAATTATTCAAATAAATATGTTGTTTTATATTTAAAAAAAATACAATTCTTTATATTTTAATGATTACCAAATTTTTAAAAACGACGATGAATAGGAAACTCGGTTGTTAATAATACAAGTATGTATACGCAATCGATTTGAGCAAGCGCATTACTTTATTTTACCATAACTAAACATAAACTGATATTTTATGACATAATTGTATAACGAAATATACTGGTATTTATTAGTATTACTAATATTATAAATGCGAAAGTAACTCTGTTTGCCTGTTACGAATTTACGGGTAAACCGATGAGCCGATTTTGATGAAATTTGGTATGAAGCAAGCTTGAACCCCGAGGAAAGAGGTAGGCATTTTTTTACCTGCCTCCCTCGCCCTAACACGCTGGCGAAAACTAGTATAATTTATTTCAGCTTTCATTTTTAATATTTTAATATTCAAGTCGAGTATATTTAATGATACTAAAGTTTAATTTCGATAGCGTTAAGATATTTTTATTTGACGTCCATTATATATTCTTGATAATAAAATTTAATTATATAATAATGAAGCAGTCGAATGAGTCAGAAGCGTTCCAACTGACGTATCCGCACCCCGTTTATAATTTCCACGGCGGGTGGATCTTTAATTATTATAATCTTCGTAAATAATATCAAACAAAGAAATTATGTCATGTGACATAGATTTTATCTTTATTTATTTATTGCTAGTCAAATGTTATTGTTTTTTGTAATGTAATTTTTATATTCATGAAATTGAATGCTATTTAATGAATTTTCTAGATGCATTTTATAATTAGGGTTTACTCCTGTAGAGCCACGTGTAATATTTGTCATACGAAATTTTTAATCAATTGAGTATAAACATGATGAGTAAAAACATAGGCAAGCACCACTGAATTTTCATATGCCTAATTTGTACAAACTGCATGTGCTTGATGGATCTATACGTGAAATAAGCTCCAAGCCATCTTGTTAATAGAATGAAATTATCCCAGCTGCGGGACATTGTGATATTTATTTCTTTACTTAATATAAATAATTACATTTTCTTAACAATATTAAATAATAACGTAATATAAATTGACCACGTGATATATTTCAAGGCGATATTAAGTTGTATCAAAGATAAACAATTGTTACAAAATCAGTGTGCTTGTGTACTTTCCACAGATAACACTATCTGAATATTTGTTTCATTCTAAGAGCATTGCAAATAATATCGTAAAAATACGGCACGTGTATTTTTTATGTAACTATTTATACATAATTTGTCATGATTTTGTAATAAATTATTTACATTTTATTATTTATTTATCTTTATAATGTACGAACTCTTACCAAAAACTATTAATATTGTTATACAAAAAATTTAATTGACTATATTTTCAACTAGGTGCCGTTGAGGTCGTTAATATATCAAAGTCAGATAATCACATATCAAATTAGGAATACCGTTATGACGTTATCATATAATATAAATATAAGCCTTGTCAGCAGCCGTGACTTTAAGATGGTAAAGATATTATATTTATATATAAATGGCCGTAAAGGTGTGTACAGGCGAACGACCCGACATCGTGCCAAATCCCGCTCATTTTAGGGATTTGCAGTTGAAATTAGTTCGCAAATCTCAGGCTTACCCGCCCCCGTTACAGATGTAGATACGAATGTATAAATAACCCGAGGTGCTACGGTTTCATGTTGTTTATTGTTTTTGTGGGACTTTTTTTGTGATCCATTTGAGAAATAATATAGAACACGATCGGGGTTTTTTTATATATTTATATTATTAATTTGACATTTTATTATTTTAAACATAGAATAATAAGAGCCATTCTGTATTAAGAGTTTGTCATAAACGGAATGACGAAATACCCATGCATTACTTAGCTTTTATGGCTCTACAGCCGTAATAATATTTCATCATATTAATTACTTAATTAAAATAATAATATTTAAATTCAATTTCTTAACTAGCACATTATATGCGAGGCGAATGTTGCACAGTCATTAGGTGTGAACATTAAAAAAAATAAACATTTCATATTTACGTTTAGTTAAGAAAGGAATGTTTGTGTGAAAGTTACGAAACGATAAATCCAATTTCCCGAGCCTAATGCGAGCTAAATATGTATGTATGGCTCAATTGAATAGCCACGCGATGTTCAATAAGTGCGGGTACGCACGGCATTAACGCAATAATTCAAGCAGCAACATGGAAATAGCAGAAAAATTTGTATGCTGGACGTGCTTTGATGGTAATGCATAGATTAACTTTCCACATCGAAGTTTAATTGAAATATCGAAAATTTTAATCGAGTAGACACCGTCTTCATTAAATTAAAACTCGAGCGAGACTGTTTATTTCAAATTATCTCACTCGTCCAAAAAATTAAGGTGATAACGATTCTTTAAAAACGTTAATTACTCGCTATCTCGTTATGACGGCAGATCGGAATCCAAGATAATGTGGACGGGGCCTAACCGATCGCGTGTACGTCGGCAGTTCAGTTCGTATCTACGCCTGACGCAGCGCTGCGAATGTCCAATAAATATGCGTTTGACGCCTGCTGCGTACATCACCACTGAACTTGGAACTTTGATATTACGCACCCATCACGCGAACGTCGCCCTGCACGGGAAGAGCGGCGGCTCACCTGTGAATAGCCGTCCATACAATGTTGCCAACTTAGACGTGCGAAGTGAAACACGACCGCGTTGTCACAACTGAATTAATCGAACGTAACATAATGGCTGTGTACAGAGACGTTGCAAAAAGTTTATATATGCAAACGCAATTCAGTCTTTAACTTAAAACGTACGGCTCATAAATCATATATCATTTTCTTGCGGCACGGACCATTTGCTCGCTAAAACTTGTCTCGCCAAAAGGCGATGCATGCGTGCGTGCGTTTATGGCGGCGACATTTCCCGTTCGTTCCATATTCAAATTTTATAGGGACAATTAAAAAGGATATAGGAGTGAACGTTATACGGGCTGATGAGGGTTCCGTTACTAGTTTTTATTAGCACTTAATCGCTCGAAACGTGAATACTATAGCTTTGAGACTTAAAAAGATAATAATTTATTTTATAACGTATAACGGAAAGGAAATTTCACATTTGTGTTTAATAAACATTCGAGTTTATCTGTATATTAATCACGATCGCGCTAATATGGCTCTAATTCAGACCGGCCTCTTCCTGCGTTGATTGTTGGTTGCCACAAGGTAGCCTAATATATCATAAAGGTACTAAATGCCTGTGTAATTATGTGTGAAGTTGCCGTTCTCGAGTTGTTTCACTCCGCCATTTTATTTTGAATTACGACCGTTTGGCGAAATGCATTCGCTGCTTGCAGGACGCGTAAACGCAAATACTCGTTTGGCTTATTTCAGGGAGGTGTTTAATAGGTGTGTGTTAATGACCGTTTTGTTCGCTATATGTTATTTTTATAGCCAATAAAATCGTAAAAGTACTCAGGACGTATTTTGTTATTATGCCGCCATGATTCATACGTACGTCATTTCTGTATGCTTTCTGTTATAGTTTTATTTTACTTTGTTTTGTGATTTAAAACATATTTCATTCGCAAATGAATGAATGACGATTAAAAAAATTTCGATTTTCCAATCGAATACTATGTTGAATTTTAAAATTTGATATTCGGTTAGTTTTTTCAAATTCACAATACGAATTGACCTCAAACGTAAAGGTCATTTCATTAGCAACGAATTTCTCGATTCGAGTGCTACCAATAGGTACATACGGAGGGATTCGCTCACATCGGAAATACACTATTATCATACCCTCCTACATACATAAACACATCGCTCACGAGTTCCTCTCGAAATATTCAAGCGAAAATAGTCTTAATAATAATAACATAAAAACTAGCATCGTTTGCAAGTCCCGTGTGGGCCACATGAGCTCACATAGGGTAGCACCCCACGCATTACCCCCGGGGGTAATTTTTACCCCATCAGGACGCGTCGCCACCCACTCTACTCATCATTGGATATTTGAATTACTTATAAGCAATTTCGTTATACGAATTTCGTGGATTTCGGTTTTGAAGAAGCGTTATTCGATAAATTATGATACAAGACGTTATAAAATGTTGAAAACAAATATATTTTAATAGATTGTTTTAAAATAGTTAATTAAAAATCGCATCACATTTTATTTTTGTATTAAACTAGATTATTCTTTAATTAAAAAATATCAATTACAATATACAGAATCGTACATCGATCGTACTAAAAAGTCTGACACGAATTAAGCATATCGCTAAATGTCAATATTGTATAAATTATTATATCAGTTACGCTATTTCGTTGCTGCGACATATGACCAACAAATCTTTCGAATGTTATAATCGCCATTTGAATTTAGAACTATAATAATATAAGTATATATATTACAAATGCACAGTAGACATAGACAACTTGTTCGTTTCGAGGGTGCGATTCGTTTGGGTAGAATAACACTTCAAAATTAAAGGCAATTTATTTAACTGATCTATAGGGAAATATTATGCGGTTGGATAATCGTAGTACGAGTAAAATAGTAGTAACTATGTAGTATGTATATCATTTTATATTTTGAAAAATTATAATACTAACTCTTTTGAAAGGTCTAATCAAACTTTAATGCGTTGTGTGTATTAAGTAACGTTTTCTATTCTATTTTTAAATTGAAATAATCTTAATAAAATTTATTTTGAAATGTGATTTTAATTTTTTTTTTGTTTATTAAATTTCTTATAAAAAAAGCAGAGATGGCCTAGTGGTTAGAACGCGTGAATCTTAACTGACGATTTGTTCGGTTTAATGGGTTCAAACCCGGGCAAGCACCACTGAATTTTCATGTGCTTAATTTGTGATTATAATTCATCTCGTGCTTGACGGTGAAGGAAAACATCGTGAGGAAACCTGCATGTGTCTAATTTCATTGAAATTATGCCACATGTGTATTATACCAACCCGCATTGGAGCAGCGTGGTGGAATAAGCTCCAAACCTTCTCCTCAAAAGGGAGAGGAGGCCTTAGCCCAGCAGTGGGACATTAACAGGCTGTTACTGTACTGTAAATTTCTTATAACGTATTATATAATTTCAAATTTAAAAAATAAAATAAATCTAAGCCCCGGCAGTTCGCCAGAAAATACTTGGCACGGCACATTTTACAATCAAGCAAATTGGATTCTTCTTGAAATTATTACGTGAAAAATATGAAATACTAGTTACCGCCCACGGCTTAGCCCGTGTGTGGTGGTTGTTAGGTATGTCCTATGTCCTTTTCAGATAATGTGATTTAAATTTAACGAGCATCGGTTAAGTAGTCAAGACTTGAAAGCGTAACAAACATACAAACTTACTTTCTCGTTTATAATATTAGTAATATTCATTTTATTTATGATAAATTCACATCATCGTAATATAAATAAAAAAATATGTTATGTATTGTTTTGTTAATGCTTAAGAACAACATCGATTCTTTTACATCTGAACCAATTTATTTTATATTCCAAAGTAATTGTTACGAAATAATTATATACTTTTCAGATGTCACGTAAAAGTGTTTTCCTTGGTATTTGTCACGTGGATTTCCCTCGCGGAAATACCTCTGACTTGTACTATTAATAATCGCAATACTATAATGAAATGTGTTACTTACAAAAAAAAAAAAAACGATCTATTTGCTTTTGATGTTAGCGAACTTAAAGCGCGCTTAAAAGCCGAGATGGCCCAGTGGTAAGAACGCGTGAATCTTAACCGATGATCGTGGGTTCAAACCCGGGCAAGCACCACTGAATTTTTATGTGCTTAATTTGTGATTATAATTAATGCCTATAGTGACGTATATCTATTGTAAATCACACATAACATTAGGTAACAGAAATAAATAAATACGATAATTTTGCGTGTACGAGGCTAATAGCCGAGATAATACACTAAACCAAGATTAAGCCAGTCGAATGAAAAATGCAACGAAATTTACACGTAGGCCTATATACGTAGATTTCTTTTTTGTGCTAGAAATCGTTCTATTTCGATGGATTGGCTTGATCAATGGCTTGAGGAATCGATTGGATTGTCTCTATTTAGTCGAAGCCAATATTAGATGCATGAGTATGAGATGGCTCAGTGGTAAGAACGCGTGAAATCGATGATCATGGGTTCAAGCCCGGGCAAGCAGTACTGAATTTTCATGTGCTTAATTTGTGGTTATAATTCATCTCGTGCTTGACGGTGAACGAAAACCTGCATGTGTCTAATTTCACTGAAATTCTGCCACATTCCACCAAATCGCTTTGGAGCAACGTGGTGGAATAAGCTCCACTAAACGTGGGACACTCAGACTTACAATATTGGATTGGCTCAAGTGGATGGTCATTGGCCTAATCTAAATGCATCATAAAGCTTGCATTTTTGGATTCTTCTATGGCATGTGGCCTTTGATCGATCAGTAGGCTACAAAATCATGTAGAATGTAAGTATCTACTACGGATATACGGAACACAGGTGGTTAATATATAGGTTAGTTTTCAAACTAGTAATTGCCTGCAGATACGAATCTATATGTTAACGATATTATTATAATAATTAAGTAAAGGTGCTATTTCGGTTATCTTTAAAGCATTCCGTCACACAAATATCAAGCATCAGCGTGTTAATGTATTTCATTACATGATAAATTTCACAAAGTATAATTCTAAGTACAAAAATAGGAATATCAATTTAAATTCTAACGATATAGATAATTACTAAGTTGTAAAGTGACGCATTTAAAATGATAATTACAAACATTTAACGTTTTATAAAATTTTCTAAGAATTTTATAAAAATTAAATATTTCCTTTACAAAATATATTATCTTTTGTTTATATGTATAATATAATATTTTTTGTATTAATAAAAAAGGTTGAAATTTTAAACACAAAATATTTAAATTTAGAACGTTAATAAAATCTATATACCGCTAATTTGTTTTGACATTACAAAATGAACGACCACTTTTCCCGCCTACAAGTTTGCGCGATCGAAATTCGGAGGGTCTTCCAAATTCGAAAAGCGTACCACAGATAAAATATAATTCGTACCATGTACACACGGGCTATATTACGTTGACCGAATAAGGGGTAGGACTCAATGGATTTTATAGTTAGGAGAGCAATTGAGTTTCGCATATCTATTATAATCGGGACCCTTTCGGTTCCTACTTTTTGCCATTTGTAGAGTAAAACGTAGCCAGTGTTGAGGGTGATCCCCTTTGGACGCGTGCCATACGATATAACGTTTCGTTTAACAAAAACTTACGTCTCGGTCGATCAATAGTTCGTACAAAAAAGTTTATAGATTTTTATGTGAAACGAAAATAGACAAGTCATTTATCGTACTTCGACTTTTTTATTAGAATCAATTTACACAATAATTAGAAGTTTATACATTGTAATTAAACGATTGCTTATTGCTGATTTAATTTTCGTTTTTCTTTATGAAATGAAAAAAATATTAATGTAATGACAACAAATGATGATTAATTCTATCAACACAATTACATGGAACAGCTCGTCATTTCTCATGTTTAGTTTATAAAATTCCCGAACAACGAGGAAAATTTTATAAGAAATTATGACAAACAGCAAAAACAAATGCGGTTTATGATTGCATAAGTTCTTGCTAATTAATATTATAAATGAATCACAGCTGTGCTTCAAACGAAGAAAAGGCAGGCTGCCTTTCACATTTATACTTGGATTTATTATAAAAGTAAAGTAAGGGCCTGTATCTGTCCCACAGCTGGACTAAGAAGGCTCCTCTCGTTTTAAAAAGATTTGGAGCTTATTTCCACCAGGATGTTTTCCTTCACCATCGACACGAACTAGATAATTATAAACACGTATAACTATAATCTTGCCTTAATTTGAACCCGCAATCATCGGTTTAAATTCCAATACACTAACCCACTGAGACATTTAATCGGATTTGTGTAAATATACGAGATACTAGATAGAGAATTACGAAAGGAAAGTCATGTGTCATTCAATCTACATGTAGACTAATTATCTATTTTCTAATACGTAACACCATCTGCACAATGCACAAAGGGCATTGTGTGCTGTACAATAGCGTGAGTCATTGTGACGTGCAAAGACAATGCAACGGGAACTACACTGACTGTAAGGTAGACCAACTACACGATATATCGAGCGATATCTTAACGATAAAATTTACTGATAATAAAAAAAAATGTGGTTAGATTCCCATTCCAATAGAACAATTGAACTCGGTATTCACACAATGTTTCGGCAAATGCATCTAAAATGAAATATAAGAAATTTTAATGCTATATGAATGTATGTTTTTATATATCGTTATATACACCACATATGTTATATAGATTTACTCATATTTTTGTCGAGTTTGGTGATCTGATATGAAATCTGAACCCACATTTACTTTATCCCTTATATTATTTATCGGCTAGTTTATATAACTATAAAAAAGTATTAATTCTATTGCACAAGACTCGATTAATCTTCTAGTTAGTTTTTAATACTATAAGAATAATATAACTGTTATGTTAGAAGTATATTATTAAAGGTAAAACATGCTTTATGTTAAGCTGTCAATGGCAGCCGGACCGGTAACCGGACCCGTTCAACTGCAGCTCAATTGTATCTAATCTATATTTAATTCTGATACCAATATCGGTTCTGTGGAAAAAAATATAATTGTTATATATCATTGAAGTTATTTTGTGACATTGAATAATCATTTCACAGCCCTGGAGTCTGGAAGTTGGAAGTGTGTACACTACCGTGCCCCGGAAAGCACGTAAAGCCGTTGTTTCTGAGTCTGAGCTCGTTGGTGTCGGATTTGTCGTCCCGTTATGAGAGTGCATCTGTGTTTTTGCACACACTTGTGCACTATATGTCGCGCAGTTGGCTAGTCTCCCTCGACTGGCTGCCGTGGCCAATATCGTGTCGAAATCGTATTCACATAATAATTTATTATAATTTTCATAATATTTAAGGTTCAGTAGTCTAAAATAGAATCTTTATACATAAGTGTTTGTATATTTGAACGCGCTTAGCTCTGCAACTACGTGTCCATTTTGAATAATTTTGTGCTAGATAGCTCGGACATTGATACAGGTTTAAGGCTATTTAATTTAAAGATACAATCATAAGTATTGTAGTTGTTACGTTTTTTTTTTTACATTTGACATCGTAGAGTCCAGATGACTTCTTCACTGACTAAGCTATAACCTTCACTGTCTACTTATCTGGCAAAAGTACACGATGCGAAAACAATGACGTCATTGGATGGTTATGGAGTTAACGAGATGCACTTGATAATATATTCATCACGTGTATCATACACACACATACATCCCGTATCAAAATGTAACACATCGCTCCAATGTGGTTTTGTATACATGTAACCGACAAATGTAGGCCTCACGATGTTTCCCTTCGCAGTCGAGCACGATATGAATTATAAACACAAATTAAGCACATGAAAAATGTCAGAAGGGAATCACGTGTTACTAATGTGCTATCTCAGTCCGATTTATACTTACTTATATTAATATATATTAAATATTAATTATTCTACCGAATGTTTTATAATAAACATACATACAATAACATACCTCACAAACATCTCATGTCATCGACCGTTCCGCATTTATCCTGAAACAAAAGAATATACAATTAGTTTTAACTCATATGACCTTCATGTGTAAAATATTTTATTTTAGTAAAATTCATTAACCTATTGATTTCACTGACGCAATGTGTTGTTTAATTTCCGAAAGAAGTTTTATGACCAAATATGTTCTATGTAATACATAAGAATAATTCTTATATAGACAACTATAGAAATAAAATCTTAAGCTCACAATACGCTGCATGCTAAAATGCATACGCTACCTCAAGTGGTATAGCATGAAAAAAATATTTATACCAACTAAGCTATTCTAGAAAATTGAAATTCCCTAATGTGCACTCTGAATTATAAATAAAAAAAAAAAGACAATTGAGAAGAATGAATGTAAAAAACGAACAAAAGAATCAAAACATACGTATAAAAAGTGTCTATAGGTTTGTGTCGGTCCGTGTACCCGCGACCTTGCCTCGGTCAACATTGATCTTGTGGACCAGTACTGAAAGATTGACGCATTGTTTTCTTATTAATATTTTGTTATATACATATATATAAATTTATTTGTATTTTTATGAATAATTGTAAAAGTCCCATGACATTTTAAGCGTGAAGTTTCTGAGATTTCGAATTTAGTTCGATTACTACGTATATAAGCGAATCATCATGGTACGATCTACATAAAAAAACATGTGTGTGAACATACATTTTATTTTTGTTCGTTAATTTAAAATGTATCTATGGTTTTCTGTAGATAGTTATATTTTTTCATGCATTACATAGTGACTTTGATATGTACTGTCAACTTAGTTGCATCCCGGATGAATATTAAAATGATTTGAATGTATATATCATGTTCGAATATTGTTAATAATCGTTATTATATCGATACGAAACAAACGCACTTTCTATTCCTTAATTCTAAATAATCCGGTATGACAATCTGACACAATCGAAAAGAGTTCAGCCTCAGGCCCAACTGTCAAAACTCTCAGCGTCTACTGAGCATTTCTTGAAAGGGAAACGCAATAACTTTTTTTTTAATTGACCCGTTGATATAACCCAAGACCTCGTTTTCAAAAGCCTTATAAATGTCCACTAGATGACTAGACCAATGAAAAACTCGTACAAAATAGTGAAATTATATTAATTTAATTACTTTATAATAATATACGTTCATGTACCGAAATATAATATGATGAGGTGGTTTTCGAAAATCAAAAACGCCAAACGCTTCAAAATTATCTTACAGATAATACTTACGACAAAAAAATCTCCAATCAATTATATGTTATTAAATAAAAAGCACTCATTCGCTAATTCCAAGGTCTCGTTGTATATAATCTGACGTATCAATTCTAATTTAGCGTTTTTGTAAGGCTAATGACCACGATGTCATACAAGTCATGACAAATAGCGTCTAATCACTGTGCTCGGATGACCGCTACCACCGACTGTCGGCGATCGTCAGCCGTTTATTTCCTTTATAAAATATTCGCATAAAGGAATACGTGAGTCAGTCTACTGTTTTTGTGTATGCAATGATTTTAATTTTTTTTTTACAACACGTGCAATGTCCGCTGCGACCTACACGACCTAGCTCTTTGTTAGCCCTGCCCTCCAACTTTATCATGAGTGATAATATATGGTAGAGGAAAACATCTGCATGTGTCAGATGAATTTCTGACACATGTTTATCCATCAACCCGCATTGAAACAATGCGGTGGAATAAGCTCCAAGCATCTAAACAAAAGGGGAGACGAGGCCTTAGCCCAGCAGTGGGACATTGACAGGATGTTACTATAGAAGAAAAAAACCACTTAATACACATGTATCTGGTATTTTAATCTATGTATAAATAATAATTTTCATAACATGATTATACCACAAAAAGCATTTCAAAATGATGTCGATGTAGGATAAAATATAACTTAATGTATAATAACGAGGCTATCAAAGTAAATATTACAAATCGACGAGTCCTAGCTGGGCTATTCCAAGAACCTGTGCTAAGAATAACTTATCCTGGGTACAAATAGTCTAAAAAACATCCTATACGTTCTCATCAACTTAGCTGTAAATTAATAATAATAATAACAACAAAACTTCAACAAATATAATTAATCTAGTATTCGCCCGCCGTTAAATTAATTAAAAAAGTAGACTATTTTCGTCCTTGGAGATCAATCTTGCTTCAAAGCAAATTTTATCAAAATCGGTACAACGGTTTAGCCTTGAAAGCGTAACGGACAGACTTCCTTTCGCCTTTATAATATTATTATCTTGTCTATCGGCTTGAATCGATTAAAATAGCGCGATGAGAATAACAAACGCAAAAGGCACTATAAAACTAGCTCCGTTAATATCAGACTTGAATATTAAAATCTTGGATTTGAATAAATAGAAACGACACAGCCGACCAATCAAACGCCTCTATATATAATGAAACGCAGTTGTGTTAACATATCATATATTTAATTAACAATTTAATTTAATATAAGGATATAGCCGACGTTCGAATTAGGAATTTTCCAAATAGTTTTCTTATCGAAAAAAATGCGGCTAATTGGGTGGTATGGTGAGTAGAAGATAAACTAATAGGGGAGGCAGTTTTTAAATAATTAGAGTTATAATTACTGGCCTGTATTAAAATACCGCGGCAATCTTCGAGTTATCGTAAATATTTTGTTTACGTTAGGAATGTTCTAGAAAACGGATAACTTTCTAAATTTTTTTAGAACGTTTCGTTATAAGCATAATAAAGTGGATTAAGATAAAGTTATAGATGCGATAACACTGTTATATAATTGTATTTTCTCCCCCAGGGAATAATTAACATTCCCAAAAGCAATGATAAACTATGACGAAAAGTTTTTAAGTAATTGTATAAAAACATGACAAGAACTCATACCTTAAAAAAATACCATATTTTTTATGTTAAAAAAATCATTGTCAGATTAAATAATCCTGTTACGTTTTAATATAAGAATACTTCGGTTACTTTTTTTTTTTATAAATTGTTGTTTTTTAACTAAACAACGTTATGTTTTTTTTCCTAGACCGGTCCTACGAGGGCAGGTGCTATTGGATAGTACTATGCAAAATTAACCAATAATTAAATTTACATTTTGATATAATAAAACTGAACAAATTATGCCTGCCAGTTATAACATAAAATACTACGTCATAAAAATTACAATGCCGTATCGTTGTCATATTCTAAATTCGAAATAGAAAAAAATTCAAATATGAATGTGTGTGTAACGCACATGTAACACACACATAAATATTGAAATTAATAAAACGAAACAAACTGCACACGGCGTGTCACGCATGAGACTATCCACATATGAATTCAAAACAGGTAAAGCAATTCACATGAATTTCTTTGGAACATCGCTCGATCTCTCGCTTCCAATGAAAAACGACCTCAAATAATTACGACGTAAGAATGATATTTCTATGAAATGAAACATTAAGATATGACAAATAGATGTTGTGTATAATTTAAAAGATATCAACGCTATACACTAGCGACAAAAACTAATGAAATTAGCCATCGTTCCCGTGAATTGGAACGTGATGATGTTTTTATTGCAAGAAATTACAAATTACGTTATAATACGAAAAATTAATTTAATTTTTAAAAGTACGACTGTAAAGTGACAATTCGAAAGTGCTCTGGTCTTGGTGGGATATTGTAAAAAAAAAAACGAAATGTTATTAAAAATGTACATATAGACTTAATATTATATCAAGATAATGTTAGAAACAAACTAAGGGTATCTAATTATAAGAATGTGTAACCCGTGATCGCCATATGTCCCTTTAATCCGCTTTTTTTTATTTTACTCCAAATTAATATCAAATAACACGTTCTTGGGTCTTTCTTAACCCTTCTGAGCCGCATGCGATCAAATTATATTAACATTCAGCCTCTCCCCAATTTAAAAAATAAAATAAATAGTTTATAACCTATTTTTGAGAGCGGCAAAAAATAAAGATACCTGCACTTAACCTCAAGCGGAGTGGTCCCGTCAGGATACACAGTAAGGGCCTGTGCACACCGAGCATTCTTACTACTCTACTATACCTCTACTATAACCAGGATTTACTTGTATTTTTAAACTGAAAAGTTTTAGTTCTATTATTTGTATAACGTAACTGCTATTTGCTTGGATATTTTTTTAAGTGACTTATAATAATGTTCAGAAATTCTTGAATGAATCTAAAAAAAAAAAAAGAAAAAGAAATTCTGTTTTTGATTCGCATTCAATTGTGTTCAAGATAAAGTTTTCGATGACATATATTATTCGTTATTATAAGAAATACTTAAAGGGTTTGGTGTTCTATATATTCGAAATGATACAATTTATTTATTTAGATTTTCAACGGTCAGATGAGACGGGGGTAAATAAACAAAGGTTTGTTTCGAGTGTATCTCAAACTTTACCCCACTCGTATCTTCCTCGATTTCAAAGGATCGTATTATTTACATTTTTTACCTCAAAATGTGGAACAAAAAAGGGTAAAGAATAAATTTGAACGCTAACCAAATGTCCCCGCGGTTGCGACAGGTTGGGACGTTTTCGAATTTATAACCAAACTCTTGTTTCCGACAAACCGAGATACGATATGAAAACGATTATAATCGATGAATCGGTAAACAATTATTACTCACAAACGATAATCGCAGTTTTGACTTTGCAACGACCGATCGCTTCCTGTTCGCGTTTTTGTTCTGGAGAACATCGCGAACTCTATTAATAAATGCAATTCAAATTTTAACTTTATAAAGTATAATTGCATCCAATTATTGTGGCAACGACCTCTATTATTCATCCAAAAAATATCATACTTTATTTAATACAGATAATAAATAATTAATAATATATCAGTTGCGTCGTTTTCACATGTTTCAACATTGGTTTTTCCTAATAGCTCGAGTTTTATCGAAGTCATTACTGCTAGAGCATTGCAGTCAGTATTAATTTCCTATACGCAGACACGTAGTGCTGATGACAGACACGAGTAATGCCTTCCGTTGACGGTTTTAGAAGGCACTTGGAATTTTAATGAGATAATATAACTTGGCTCTGTAAATAAATCCAGACTTTACGATATTTATTTAACATGTAAAGGTTAAAAAGTTTATCAAATGATCTTGTTTAAAATATCCATAGAAATATTAATTAATAAAAGATTTTACATTGATTACCTTATATATAAGTATAATAAAACTGTATATTAACTTCGAGCTTCGAAAATTTAAGGAATTTTAATTATCAACCCCATATGATAACTATCGTTTGAAATGATACAATTTAATTCCGATTAAGATCTTTCAAAGCGAACGGAATCCGCCGCGTTCATAACTCCTAGACGAACTTTTATGAAAGCGATTAATTGGTAATTTAGTCGAGTTTAAAAATTATAAGGCATGCAACACGTTACAAAGTGATGCCGAAACTTGATACACGGGCAAACTTGCAAGCGTCCCATTTGTATACAGGTTTTATCGTGTATCGTGAAAAATAACTCTCTTTCGAAAAGCCGACAGACCACTTGCTTAATAATTTGATACTGAGATCGGGATATTGACGGAATTTAAGAAACTCTTTGTAATACATACTAGGATTAATTCAATTATTATATATATATCGATGTTTACAGTTTTTATATAAAATATCTATTATCAATTTATATATATATATATAATTAAACAAACGAGCTCCACATTTAAAATTGGAATAACTCAGCTCTAAATAATATCTGCATGCGATCATTCAAACCAAACAAGGCAACTTAATTAGCGCAGGCAGCGGTTGCGTTTGCGCACGGATGGGAAAAAAATAAATAAAAAGAGGAAATTCAAAATGGCGACGCATTTATCAGCGAGGGAGCGATTAGCGTGACGTCACTCGACCGACACGCCCGCGCCGTGATGGATCGGACGGGGTTGGTGGCGTGACTACCGCGTGTATTTATTTATTTCCACACAATTGCAAATAGAATTTACTACTTCATTCACATGAGCATTGCTATTGGATTATATCCGCATATTGTAAAAAAAAAAAAAAACAAACTGGTTGCAACTTGCATGTCGGAAATCATTGAAAGTGGGCAGTCCTTGCAATAAATGGAAAAATTATTGCCAATTTTAATTCCGCCGTAACAGCCGGGCCGTTAACGTCAAAATTATATAATTTAAATTTACATAACATATAACAACTTCATACGAATATATTCTGTTTTTGACAAGAAACACCACCTTCATGTTACGTATAAAATATGATCTATAAATAATATATTTCAAAATATATGTTTTTAAATATCAAATTCAGAGAAACAAACAATAATTGTAAATGCAACTACATATATAATAACGCCCACTGATGACAACCGGAGTTACGTACCAATAATATTATGTTAATAACAAAATTCTTTTCATCAACCTATCGTATAAGGATCGTGGGTCTATTAAATAAATACTTGAGTTATAATTATTTAATAATTACTCCAATTGGACACAGAACTCTGTTAATTACGAGTACATAAAAACTCTTTTATAGATAAATAATAATTATATGTAATTTATCTTACAACCACATTAGTATATTTTAGATTTATAAGTATATAATAATTATGAATTATTAATATTTATACATATGTTTCTTAGTCATTATGTTTTTTTTTATATTAATTTAGTTTTTTAATAGTCGTTCTAAATTTAAACGACAAAAATAGATACGATATTGTTTATTGTTATATTGGATTAAATTAAAAGTACGATTTAATATTTATTTAAAAAAAATATAATCGAATGTAATGATTTTGTTTATTGTATATAATATATTATTCTTAAACCTTTGGAACCTTATTATTCCCAAATAAATATTGCAAATCATTTAATTATAACATATTAATTATAATAGCTGATAAATATTGTATATTTAATAACCGAATAACAGCCAGGAGTTTAACAATTGGTAAACACCTTTGGTGCAGGACCTGATCTCTTTGAGGATTCACTTTCCCACTATTGTCTCCTGCACTTATGACAAGTCTATGACATAGCCTGCCGTGGCCGCAACTAGGTTTAAATGACATTATGACAACTGACTTTAAAATGCATAAAATATATTTTTTTATGAGTTATTTATAGTATAATTTTACAGTCAAATCAATCTTTGCTAATGAACGCGAGTTTTACTTAATAAGACCATGTGTATACGGGGCATATTATAGACACTGTCTCTGTTTAGATTTAGTCTATGGTATTTCAAAAAAATGAGCGTTATATCTCGAGCAAATCGTTAATACATAAATAATTGGTTATGAACATAACATTTTTCCCACATGTAAATGTTCCATGCCGCGTGTGGCCCGCACATTGTCTTTAATTATCACCTATAAAATTTTATTGAGGAAGTCCACAAATTAAGGGACATGAAGACAGTTGGTGACAAAACACATGTATGACCAGCTAATGCTTATCTTGTATTAAAACCGCGTTATGTGCGGAAACTCGTATGTGTAAAAAAACAAAAATGACACACAATTTTGATATTGCCAGATTAAAGGAAGGCAAATTTGTTTTTATCATTATTAATGTTGCAATAAACGAAATAAAAATAATTTACTTATTAATTAACATTTCAAATATAATTGATTTTTAAATGTTTGCTATTTAATGTTCTAGAATATTTTTTTATTTAAAGAATCGAAACGGTTTTTTTTTTAAATTACAAATGAATGTATGAATAATAAAGGTATTTCGAATCATAGCTACAAATGGGTAAATCGTAAATATTTTATGATGGTATAAAACTCGCATTTTCATCAAAGTGGTGTCGAAGTAAACTGCTTAGTCGAACGACGTCGGGTCATTCACGTAATGAAATAACTTGAGAAATCGTTCTTTAATATTTGTTGTTAATTAACATCTTCTTTATGTATGGGCTTTAACTCAATACTGGTGGAGACTGTTAGTTATTCGATAATTTCAAGTTCGAAGATATACTGGTGGTAGGGCTTTGTGCAAGCTCGTCTGGGTAGGTACCACCCACTCATCAGATATTCTACCGCAAAACAGCAATACTTGATATTGTTGTGTTCCGGTTTGAAGGGTGAATGAGCCAGTGTAATTACAGGCACAAGGGACATAAAATCTTAGTTCCCAAGGTTGGTGGCGCATTGGCTATAAGCGATGGTTGACATTTCTTACAATGCCAATGTCTAAGGGCGTTTGGTGACCACTTACCATCAGGTGGCCCATATGCTCGTCCTCCTTCCTATTCTATAAAAAAAAAAAAATATAAATTATACAGTTTTATATAAAAGTAAAATGTCCCACTGCTGGACCTCTCTGAGAGGAGGTTTGGAGCTTATACCACATTGCTTCAATGCGTGTTGGTAGCAGATTTTAAACCGACTTAATATTCCACGCGATTATATTATAAATTAAAAAAAAAAAACATATACATGCCTTGAGTTTATTTGCTCAGCTACCATCAATCGTTAGTGGATGACTTAACGGGTCAGTGGTTATAGCAGTATTGGCATTGTAAGAAAAAAGCACTACTTACACCATCGCCAACACCAGGATTTAAGTCTTTGATTCTCCTGTTATAACACTGACAAACACAAAGTCAGCAACTTGTATGTTCCAACTGGGTATCGGGTTTAAAGAAAGCTTAAACTTTATTTTTGAATTTCGAATATAAATTTTAAAAAAGTTCAATTTTTTAATAAATGGTAATTAACCCGTTTAGCACGTCGTTATAGATGTACAAATAAATAAAGACTCGCAGGCGTAAATAATTGTATGTTTGTTATTTGTTTGTAAAAAAAAGTACTGAAATGTCGTAACATAATTTAAAAATCGAACAACCCTATCGGTTCGATGTACTAATAGGTACGGTTATTACAACTACACGTACATAGCAACAACACAATAAAAGTCTGCTTTGCATAAGAATAGTCAAGAACAGCTGTGGTCGCCGGCCATCTGTGTGCGTCTTGTTATTACTGCACACGTGAAAGTGTACTAAAATTTAAATTATAGGCCTCTAATTGTATCAGACGTTTCCATTTCCAACGGAATTAATATAAAAATAGAAATCTTTAATTTGCCCAACGTTTGATATATGTACGCGGACGAGGAATTATTGTCGCTTTTCCTACTAGCAACTGATTATGTGACTAGCAAAATTGTTTTAGTAAATGATAGAACTGTTTTTATATTAGCGTTGTGTTATATAAATGTACACGGGTCATGTTGTCAATGAAATAAATAGTCGCGTCTTATGGCGCCGTCAGTCGTGTTCGTGACGATGAATTGAAAACGGTATTTAATTATAGAACGACAATAGAATTGAGATTATAGAACGAAATTCAAATATTAATTAAAAAAATATTTTCAATAACACGATTTCAAAATTTTAAAAAATTATTAGTGTTTAAAATTATTTCTTCATGTACTACAAAACATGCATGATTCGAAACGCGTGTGGTAAAGATTATTTTTTGTATATTTTCATATTGTACGTCAAGTTTAAAAGTCTGTTATGATAAACAAACATACGTAGTGACTTGTAAGACCACACGCCGATGGCTCGAGAAATAAAAATACTCGATTTACTAATGCAGTTGCTTCTGTTTTAAGAAATATTATTATCATTTTGAAAATATATTTAATTGGGTTCCAATTTACGTAGAGATTGAATTATTGAATTGAATATTTCATTAAATATGACCTTGTGCCAGTAAATCTACTTCAAATGCCATGCTATGGAACTTAATCAAATCAGTCTGTTCTCTGTATTTCTTATAACAAATATGTATATTAATGATTAGTGTGAAACTTTTTTTACTGTAGTCTTCATCTTTGCCTTGCGTTTGATATTGACTGAATAATTTGTGGTAATAAATCCGTGTTTGCATAATTTGTGCATATAAATAAATAATTCGCAATCATTTCGATTTTCACACGAAGCGTTATTTTTAATGGTCAAGCATAATTTGGTTCGGTCACGTTTCAAGAGTCTTTATGACATTATTAGGGGGTCTCGATTGATGTTATAAGTTACGAAAACCAATCTATCAATAACAATGATGATGAAAGATGATTAAAAAAAATCTTTGAGTGGTTGCATATACAATCGATAAAAAACTTGTCAATTGAAATATAATTTTTCTAGTTGTTAGATAGGCTATGTCTTTTTCTATATCCCTGACAACGAGAACGCAAAATTTAAAAAAAGATCTGTTTAGTACTTAAAACGTAACTAACAAACTCACTTTTACATTTGTAATATCTGTTAGGGCGCTGAAAGGTAAAATAGAATATTTCACATATATGTGTTACTAAAGTAATATATTTTAATCTTTGTATTGATAAAACGAATATATTTAAAACCATCACACTGTTAAAAAATGAAAAATTGCTGTTACCGCTGTAGCGAAGTTTTTTTTTTTTTTCTTCAACAATAATTACATAATTAGGCACAGGCAATTCGATGTAAAGAAAATAACACCAATTACCAAATCAAAAGCCTGAACGTTTCTGTTAGTGGTCTGTTGTTTAAAAAAAAAATAATGACAGATGTGCGTAATTAGCCTTTTTTACATTTCAAGTAACTTTATTATTAGGAAATAAATGATGTGCACATTAATTATTAAATTATCGAATTGACAGCGTTTGAAGTGAGATAAAAATTGAGCAAAATTAATAAACTAATAAATATGGATTTATTGTAAGTTAGCCAAGGTGCATCGATTTGCAAACTTATATATTATGTATAAAATAATTATTGGCGATAAAAATTCAATATACTATGAGTTGCTAGTTTCATAGTTAAAAATCAGACTTTAGTCGATACATCGAGCATTTGTAATTAAAATCTTAGTGTCGAGTTTAATCATTAAATTATTAATAGTTGATAAATTGTATACGATGTTTTAATCTTCAAAACTAAGTTAGTCCAATAAACGAGATTCGTTCTAATCAAGTAATATTAATATTATTCAAACGCATTCGTAGCTTAGGATAACTTACGACCATTGAACAAAATGTTATTGTAATCCCTAGAACCGTGAACACGGCAAAGAAATAAGTATGTATATCACTGACATTGTTCTCACATAAATTATTAACCGTGCGTACACATCTATGGGAATAAGAAATTAAACAATAGAACGAATCTTAATAAATGATCACATTCAAATAGGGGCGAAAGATATTTGAATCTCTAACCCTTTCACGGCGACACCTGGTCGTTTAGATCCGGAGTCAAAATTTTTCTTTTATCGCATTAGCATAATATTTATAATATTGACAATGGTATGCTTTATTCGAAGTATCTTTGATTCACCTCGTATGATGCATACGGTAGCTTTATTGTGTTCGGAGATAAGGGACTGTCTAACAATGGTGCACTTTGTGACAGTGGTTTGTAAGTTTCTTTGAAAGTGAATGTAGCTTGATAGTACGGTTGAGTAATCTCGCGGTTCCGTACTTATTGAAAATCCTCTTATCTATAACTTATGTTATGGATAATGAATCTTCATTAACGTTTTGTCATTGAATAACGCTAAGAGCATTTGTTGTATTGTGAATATCGTGACATAAATAACTAGGAACGCGTTAATATCCAACATTTGGGAAAATATCACCAAGCTGCTCCAGAACTAGTGACATTTTATCTGAAATATGGAAGTTTCCCCACGATGTTTTACTTCATATTGAGCTTAAGATTATTAATTATAAACATAAATAAAACAGATTTTAACTCGCTTTCTTCACGCACTCTGACCCATGTCAGCATAAATCAATCATTTAAATTTGTGTTAACTAAGTTAACTCTTTCGAATAAATAAATGAATGTTACAGATCGAAAGCTAAGCAACGTATCGGTTGCATCTTTGATCCAATTTAGTTTAAAAAAAATCCTTTCAACCCTACAATAGATACCGGCCTTTTGTCTAAAAACCGTCAAATGATACGCATTAGTTTTTTGTCGCGTTATGAATACATTTAATACAGGAAGGATGTGAAAGTCGGTATAGAAGACACCGTATGTTGAAGGGTTGGGTTAGACCGGCTGTGTTGGACAAAGAAATGACTATAATGGATAAAACATTACATTAAATTGAGATATACACTATAATCTTGTACAAGAGTAGTGAAAACTAAATTAAAATTAAGTTTTACTTCTGTCTCTAGTTTCAAGGTACTTTAATCGATATTGTATTTATAGCATGTATGTTAAGTTTTCAAACACAAAGTCTTTATAAAATAGAAATATTGAAATACCTTAAACCTGACAATGTTTCGAATCTGTTATGTTTTACGAGCACACATATCATTATCCGTTTATAACGAAAACCAATATTAATTGTGTCTGTACCTTAAGATTTATGTCTTAAATATTTTATTATATAAATATTAAAGGTTTTCAATCGATATCAGGTCATTTGGAAGATCATACGCAGAGACGTCACAGTGTATAAAACATTATCATATCGACTTTCACTTCAAACTTTATCCCGATCATCAATCAATTTTTTTATCATGACTTTCTCCTTGAAATTTTTTAGATTATTCGTGTCGGTGTTTACAATTGGAATTTTATCGTTATGCAATAATTCGTTTTTTTTTTTATTATTAAGTATAATATTTTATACACGCCGTGACATCTCATAAACTGTACATTTAGTTGCCGTAATATATATTTTTGTTGATTTAATATAATTTAACGACGATGTTGTCAATTGTTCTATCTTCATAGTTAAGTAGGGGCGTATTTAATGTAAAATAATAATTTTCGACTCTTACCTTTATCTGTACTGGAATATAATAGCACACACTATCTGAAACAACAAAGAAACACATTTAAAACAGAAGAACTACGAAATAATTAATTATTTCTTATACAAATTTTGATTTTTTTATACTGTTGATAAATATATATAAAGCATTTAAAAAAAAGACAAAGTGCAAATATATTCAGCCACTTACATAAATAATACGAAACAGATTGCTTATTAAAATTTTTATCAGACAGAGGTGTCAAGCAATCTCATTTCGCCATCCATCTTTGTCTAACTCCGCTTATCTCACACAGATATCTAAATGTCGACGAGGCATACATTATTTATTAATGCAAGAAATTTGCATCGAGTTTTCAAGGGTTAACCCGTGATGTTCTCGCTGTATAATCGTATTGCATTCGTAAGCGGATATTTAAATAATATTTCATAAAATTTGCGGAGTTTTAAAGTGCATTTAGATATTTTTTTTTAATAAGAACAGAACAAAGATATTTAAAGATATTACTGAAAGAAGATTACTATGTTAGACAGTTTAGATAAATCTACATACAAATATGAGGAGCGAATGAAACAAACAATTAGAATTCTTTAGAGAGAAAGAGATAGCATTAAGCTTGAGTTGTAGCTTAAAAGTTTGTGTATACGCTATTGTTTGGGACGGAGTCTGTTTTGATAGACAGCGTGACTAACTAGACTTAGTCGATCCACCAGAGCGATGTTTACGTTGCCTGTTCTCGTTTTTTTATATAACGATTTTGACCTCAGCACGCAACACGTAAAAAAATACAAGATAACTGTTTTCGTGTGGTTTATGGTCCGTGCAATTGTTAGATATATTTTTTATGTCTTTGGAAGTTAATCAAATGTAAATTAGGAAGCTATTATGGATTGCCGTTTGAAATTCATTTAACTGCACTGAAATAAATCCGTATGCATAAGTGTATTTATTTAAATGTTAACTATAATTTATATTAAATAATGATAAAAAATTCAAAGTAATGATATCAGATCGTGGCAAAAAAAGCAACAAGAAAAGGGCGTGTGTAAAGGTATTTAACATTTAATTTCGTTACACGCCCCTTCTTTTGTTTAATTGTTCTTTTTATTTTGTGCGAAGCCACATAAAATAGCAAGTAATACGATATTAAGTCTGACTTGAACTGCCAGTGCAACTTTGTATCTTAAAAATTAAAATATCAAGTTGCTAAACTCCGGTTCGAAGAAAGGAACGTAATATCGCCACGCTAGAGGAAGCGTGGGCAGGCTAATTAATTTGTAAACACTCGACTATTTATTTCTTAGACTTCACAACACACATTCGAATTTATAACAAAAAAAAAACACCAAAGGGTTATTTATACAAGTCGGAGAAACATATTTTTCGGTCTTTCCGACCGCGAACAGCGATACGGTGTTAAAAATTTGAAATTCAATTCCTTAGCTGTAGTTATTTATTATAATAGTTTTGTGTCGCTATTTATAATTGTTACTAGTTAAGATTAATGTAATACTATTAATCTTATAAACATTTTCTTATCCATCATTGCTAAAGAACGAAATAAATGTAACATACATTGTGGAATGATATTATAACAATTAAAAAAGGGGCAAAAAAGACACAATAAAATTGAATTCAGATACCACTTAGGAAAGTTCTACGAGATTGAAGTCAATAAAAGGTATTGTTATCTTTTGTAAGTACACAATATTTCTTTTGTCAGAGAAAACAGTAATGAATTGGTTGTTACATTATGACAAATATATTTTGACAGCGCGCATTGAATACACAAAAGATTTGAAGCTATAAATATATTTAAAATATACATCTTATGTCGCGGGGTTATCACTTAAACTCATTTCAGTTAATTACGAGTAATCGTGTTTTGTTAATGTTTATAAATAAATATATGCTCTGTAACTATGTAATGTGTATTAAAAAAATATTGCATGTTAACACCTTCGCGATGCAAGTTTTGTATTTTTTTTTTAATAGCACTATATATAGAAAGACAATAAAACCTTATTAGAGTAATAACAAAGAATTCCTAAGACGATACAACGATTAATGGCACCACAAAAATATTTTTATTAAACAAAAAAAAGGTTTTAAATGTTATAATAGAGAATTCATTTGTTACATGTCATAACGCCCTTGGATCGAAAACACGTTACTTTAAGTTTAAAAAAAAAAACAATGCACTTCAAATGTCTTTGTTTAATCACCTGTCAAAACGTCTACCTCTTAACCTTTACAAATTTCAAACGGACGATTAAAGCAATATATGACAAGAATAGTATCTAACGGGGTCAATTAAGTATCGCTTGTAATTTTGAAGAATTGCTATTAATTAAATTCATTATAATTTGTGATGACTTCTTTGTTCATTTGTATCAACGTCTATTAATGTACCGCAAATTCTTACATTTGTTGAAATATAATTATAACTTAAGTTAAAACTAAATTCAAGATTACTAAAGTCTATAAAATATGTATTATAATATTCAATCTATAAATCTTGCTAGTATTTATAAATACGAAAATGAGTTTGTTTGTTCGTAACGCACGCCTTACTCAAGCAATCATCATGAAATTTTGCATACACCTTGTCTGGGCTGTAGAAAAAGACGTAGAGTAACACCTAGCCGGCAGGTAATGAAATATCTATTCTTGGACTCAAGTTCGACCTAGTTTCGATTTTACTAAAAAATAAATAAAAAGTATTACTTTGAATTTCTTATTTCTTTAATTTTGTAAAAATAATAGTTAAAATTCTTTTTATCAAACAGCAACACCAATTAGATTGTTTTCAATTATTTACTAAATTAAATACTGAATGTTATTATTACGTATTTAAGTTGGCCGTTATCCGTTCTATTCCGGGCCGTGACCGCGTGAGTCACATCGCATAGTAACAAATATGTTTTCCTAGTTAGCATGTGTGGACATGTGTACGGTCGGCACTGAAACGAATTATATGGCACTCGCTCGAGAATTAGACGTGAAATTTCGTATAATTAGCCCAGGTCATATTTAGCCCTTAGATTTCTTGGAATTATATTTAGAGTATGTTTTAGTGTTGTCTCTTTAACCCGAACGAATTAAATAGTCAACGGACTAAGCTTTAAATTTAATTTAAGCGTATAATAAGCTTCAAAATTACTTCTCTTGTATGAATTCGATATTCTGTAACTTAATTTTCGAATGTGGAAACATTTGCATCGGAGAATATGAGTTTAGATTTTTAATACGAAAAATATACGTAAGTTTTTATAGAATTATAAAATTAATAATATTGATATAACTAAATGCAATATTGTGTTATAAAGTATATAAGTTTTAAAATATATTATATCGTTTTAATTTCCGACCAAAATTATAAACTATAATAACAGTAGATATTTACAATGTATATAAACGACTCACGATTTGTTTATCTACAAAATAATTTCATACAGATAAAATAATATTTTGCTTTTAAATTTAAACTTATATTTAAATATAAAAGTTATGTCATATAATTTAAATTTATACTTGATTCATTTTATTATAGCTTCGAATTGTCTTATTGTTCAGAATAATATTTATCTAGGGCACATCTACTGAGCTAATCGTAAGTACTACATCTCAACCGGTTACACCAATTGTGCACTTTCCATCAGATTTGCGATTACGATGGCAACACTGGTACACACTACATAATATTTTTCTTTATATACATAGATATGTCTCGAGACGAAATGGCCCAGTGCTAAGAACGCGTGAATCTTAACCGATGATCGTGGGTTCAAACCCGGCCAAGCACCACTGAATTTTCATGTGCTTAATTTGTATTTATAATTCTCGGGCTAGGAAAACACCGTGAGGCAACCTGAATTTGTCTAATTTCGCTGCAATTCTGACAAATGTGGATTTTACCACTCCACATTGAAGCAGCGTGGTGGAATAACCTCCTAAACCTTCTCAAAAAAGCAGAGGAGGACATTCCCAGCTGTTGGACATTCACAGGCATTACTGTTATATTATTATATATCGATTTAATAAATCATACGCCATGAAAGCTCTGATGTGACTTAATTATTGCAAAGTAAATCGACAATATCATAATAATATTAAGCAATGAAACTCCATGTAGAAGATCCTGAGATTAGTGCAAATATACACGTACACGGGACTTTCGTTTATAATACATATATAATATGAATACTCTTTATATATTTATATTTTATATAGAATAACAAAATAGAAAATTACGTATTTAGTTATTTATCCAAATAAATATAAAGATTGAATCTATGGTTGTTCATTTTTCGCTTCTATGATTTTCACGCTCATTTTTTAATTAATTAATTAATTAATATGTAAATACATTCAAAGTGAACAAAAATGGAACACGTGTAATGTAACTGGATATCGCGGGTTCAAGTAATGGCAAACACCAATAAATATTCCCGTGTTAATTTGTATATTCGTCTCGTGTTAGTAAAGGAAAACATCGTTAGGAAACCTGCCTGTAGGCTGTAGTTGAGGAATAAGCTATTAACGGAAAGTAGGGCTATTCTTGAGGAGACTGTGCACTGTTATATTCTTGATGAAAATATGTATCCTATAGTTTTTCACGTATTTTTAATAAGTAGTATATAAATAGGTACTGTTTAAATATTTTAATTCACCTATAATTCAAATCAAATATTTAATTGAATTATATAACAAAGACATTAAATGTATTATCACTTTTATATATACAGCTCAATGAAACAAAATTAATGCATATATAGATTTACAAAAAAACTAAATAAAATTGGTACTAAAACGAATTTAATTACTGCGTGTATAAATTCGTTAATGTATAGTTAGAATACGTTCATTCATTCGAATTCATTCGAATTAAAAAAAACATACTTCTATTAGTCTTACATTTACAATAAACATACACAGGCAATAAAAAAAGCTATTTCGTATATATTGCGAATTATATTATCGATTATTATATATATAACATAGGAATTGTACGTATTTATTCATATACTTATGTATTCAAATCTTTTATATATATAAAAGACTTGATATATGCTCTACTGACTATTACGGTTGCACAGCTAAATTACTGAGCAGATTTTGATGTAATTTGCTATGAAGATAGCTTGTAGGTTTTGGGCAAGCGACAGGCTATTATTATATTACCTATGTACTTATTCTAAGTGAAAGATAGTATCGCACAAAATAATACGATAACGTTTTATCATATTTTCACGTTTTCATATCGAATTGTGATCACTATTTATAGTAACTAAAATAATATAATTGGAGATTGTATTAGAGACACGTTTTTTTTTTTTTTATTTAGAAAATATTTTCGTGGAATGCACTTTATTATATATGTTAAAGATTTAACACATATATGAAGGAATTTCTTAGACATATATGAATCTTGGCGTTGAATATTGGCCCAACTACTATTACGCCACGTCTATTATCGTGGCTTAATAATTAATACATCATAAAATTAATTAAAAAAAAATTAATAGAAAAATTAAAAGTTCATGAATTGAATAGAAAAAAAAACATATACTGATCAAGTCGATCTAATTTAAATGATTCGAATACTTCCTCTAGCCGCGAGCAGCGACAAAAGCTGATCATTAATAATAGTTAGTAGCCTGGAATTGAACCTGGGCCGCTCTTTGAAACTAACGATCCATCTTGTCGCCTGAGGCGCTTTGAAATTTTTAATAATAGCCAACGAATAGTTGATTTATATGTTTGTATATATTTTTTTTGAATTACGAACGTTTTAATGTACATGTAACGTATAATAAACAATCTATCTAAGTTTTTGTTAACTTGTAACGAAACAGAACGTTATTGTAAAACAGAAATTCCAAATATCATAAAAAATATATTTGTTTAAATTCTACACGTTATTGTTAAAGTGATATTGAAATTTAAATCGAAATTTCAATAACAAATCATATTTAAAAAATCAAATGGCAGCTGATTAAATATAATTTTAGCTAAATATTTTTCAGTTCAAGTAAATAGTGAATTCATTTTACAAAATGTATTATAGTTTTGTAATAAATGATTGAGCTTTTATATTAAATATCTTTTTAAAAACTCGCAATTTCTGGCTTCACGTTATTAATTTATGTATGAACGATTTTTAATAAAACATTTATGAGAAAATAAATTTTTAGGTTAACTTTTATTTTCAAAAAAAAAAAAAAACAAAATTAATATCGGTAACAAAATCGAATAAGAAATCGTTAAATTACGTCGTAAATTTTAACAAGTAATAATTTGTATTACACACTCATTATATCAATTTCGGAAAAAATCAACAACCTGATTTACACAGTCCTTCAATTTTTATATGAAAACCGCAATTATCTACACAACAGTTTATTATTGATGGCCCTTAATCATAGCGGGAGCGGCGATTTGTTTCGAACATGTCATTTATTAATATTTCAATGAGCTACATAATTGCATCAAAATGTTAGTGTACTTGTGTCCAACGAGAAACCAATTTATCAAAAAGTATCATTTACTTCTTTATTTACTCAGTATATGAGTTTAATATTCTAGACACACACAAACACAATAAAATAATTTTAACAGATTTAAATATATAATCATAGATTTTTATTGGCTATTGTTTTATTACATATTGTGTTATTTTTACGAAATTTAAATATGGGACAATTTTTAAGTTTCATTCTGTAATCAAATTCAGCGATTTTTTTTAAATTTGTAATTGCTGTTTAGTAAATTTTAAGAAAATTAATTTTTAATCTGTATTAGCTTAACTTGGGTTAAGCCTAGGTCGAAATTATTTTAATTTTTTATCTATAAATGCATAATATTATTCCTTTTAGACGTGGTTGAGCGTTACATGGTTGAAATTATTTTTTATTTAGGTCTGTGTAACTATATTCTCATTTTTTAAATAAGTCATCGAATAAAAGTATCGTTATTAGTTATATATTTTAAATATAATATAGTTTTTATCAAAATTAGCAAAAGTTACAGATGATTTTATGAAATTATTTTTGTAAAAAAAGGCACGAAGTATAAAAACTTAAAACACATTTTTGAACTATTAAAGTAAATTGTAATATTTTCAGAGTTTGCGTCCGATAAGGGCTCGAGTCTAAATAATCGTGGCAACAAGATAAAAATATGTGGCTGTTTTTTTTATCAGCAAAATTACTGTTGCTAAGTGGGTTGATAAGAATTGTCTGAGTACGTACATAATTTATTACAATTTTTGTCTTCTAAATTTTTTTTTTTTTTAAATAAAAAGCTTTTATTTTAGTTGGTATTTCCCATTTTATAATATTAAAAAAAACACAGGAGTAGCTATTGTGATATTCATACACTTTGTAAATCACTTAAAAGGTTTAGTTTCAACTCACCACGTTTTTGGTCTTGCTGTTTGCTTTTCAATTTCTTTCTTCAAATTTGTATTTTCCTTAGCACTATTTTAGCGCCATTTTTATTTTAAAAAAATTCCGTACACTGTAGCACTAATCGTCACTTCATGTTAATTTAATTTTTCACATTTTTAATTTTGTAATTTAAAAATAAAATCCCAATTATTTTATATAAATATAAAATTTGATGTCAGCGACGAATTTATTGGCATAAAAAATTTCGCCAATTTTTTTAATATTCACATTCGCAGCTACACTAATCTTCAGTTGGAACTCTTATAAGAATTAGAAAAAAAAAATCAGTTAATTCCTATTGGTATTTAAGTCGGGTTGGACCGCTGGAGTCGTATAGTTTCCAGTTGAAAAAAAGATGATACGTGTTCGCGCGCCGATTGTCGTCACGAGAAGGCGCCAGTCGCTACGCGGCGCGAGCATCACCCGCGCCAAGCCAACGGATTGTGTAAACGCGCGCCACTCGCTCCGTTGGCGTCGCGGGCGGGGGCGGCGCGGGGGAGGGTCGCTGCCTCGCACGCACACATACACCCCCCTATACAACTCTTATCCATTACTAACGCTCCTATTTTGAATACGTGACACGCCAATCTAGCTTCTATGCGTTAGGTATACGATCTCGAGGGACGTGACGAACGGACCGCGACCAACATCGCAACGTAGGTAGAGCGAGAAACCGAATTTTTCTCATATGAGTGCAAAGGATGCAACGACATCGGTAGTTGAGTCGCGTAACGCATGTGTGTTGAACGCTCCGCAATAGTGCGGTAGAGTCAGACTTTGTAAGTACGCGTAGATGAGAAGTGCCGTGTCTTGAAATTTTAATAAACAAGGCTCTGTCATCTACTTTTGAATTTTAAATTTGATACTCCAACCGACGTCGTGTTGCGTTGATGAGCGTACAACTCACTGAAATTACCATTGATACGTGTTCACGGGCCACTGGACGTTACAGAGGTTAATTTTCTCGACGTGTAAGCTCATATTTCTTAACTGAGAAGTCGAAACGTTTTGTACACTTGTAACGAACTTGAACGGATTGAATTTCTAAGCGATATATTACATTGTCCATTTTAAACAGTCAAAAGTAATTTTACGAATGAAGTCGTGTGATCGACGAATGTCTTAACCGTTGACAACATGTAAACGCGTATTTTAATACTAAAAAAGAATAATTAAATGCTAAAAACTGGCATTTAAAATTCACATATGTGAATATGGCGGGCGAATGGCCTCCATGCTATTGAGGAATCGAGTGTAAAGACCTTTTGATGTGTTTTTTTTTTAATACATATTGTGATGAGTAAAATATGACAAGCTCAGTCGCTCCACCCACGTCCAACGATTAAAAATTTAAATACTTTCGTCACCGGGGGACATCTTACATTCTATTCCTCCCAGTTCGGAGTTAATACGACGAGTTTTATAACGATTATCGTTCTAAATTCTGGTTTCTAGTCACGACTTTTTATATTTACAATGATTTATACGCTGGCAGATAGCGCGTTGGATCCAGGTGTGAACCTCTTGACCATTGATTTATTTTCTTCGGTTCAAAGTTTCAAGCGCTTCACGATCGTAAATTTAATTATGCGTACATTGACGTGAATTTTTTTTTTAGAAAGTTGACTGGCCGTCTTTGACTGATTGCCTCGAAATTGTTAGATAAATGTTAGGTATAAAGAAATTTTTGATCTTAACTCAGATAAGAAATTTGCTTAACTTTTTATGAGACTATAGATTTATAAAAGACTATGAGAGAGACTTTATTGTATTTTTCATCTTATAAATTAAAAAACAAGAAATCACTTTTAGTACATATTAAAATAATAATATTATAATATTTTGTTTCAGTAAATTACACTTGAGATTATATAATACATTATGTACTTATGAAAAGAAGTAAAGTATTTTTATGATTAGATCAGTTTTAAAATGTTGATATTCGTGATATTGAATGTTACGTATATCTGAACTTTTAGAAAAATTAAAATCAACTTTACAAATATATTATATTCAATAAATAAAAAAAAAATACTTTGATGGAATTTTAAAATAATAGCGTCTAGTCCCCTGAATTGAATCACTGTCTTATTATTTGATATAAAATTTTAATTTCATATACTTTACTATAAAGATCAATGAACTTACAAATATTAATTTTTCAATAAATTTGTTAGTGTCGTTAATTTTTATATAAATAATTTTCTTATTTCATTTAATGCCAGTTTAAACACGAATAATATATGATAATTATTTTTATCAACTCACCTGACTTGCTATCAAGTTTATCTTAGATATAATATTATTATCAAAGAAGTTTTGATATATTATTAAGATAAATACAATTTTAGCATTTTATCCCTGTTATTTTAACGATGGTTTAAATCTCAGCATTATATATGAGTAAATAGTTTTTGCTAACAATGTACAGAATTAGAGTATAATAATTATTGAAATTGTCAACGAAAATTTTTTGCTGCGATTTCTGTCACGGTTGTATCAAAAATGACTATTATTACACACTTTGAAATATTTATACATATTTCATGCTTTTTAATAGTATTTCTGAACTGATTTTGAAGAACTGTACGCGGGAATATCTCTTTTATAGGCTATATTTAAACAATTATTTAAATTCAATTGTATGAAAACAATTTGCATCTCACACTTGGTTTTAGTTTTTTTTTAATAACAATATTAGTCTTAGATCATTTGGGTACTCCGGGTTAAGTTTATTATTAAAAAACTTACATGACGATTGAAATATTTGTTTAAATGAATTTTATAATACATTAAGAAACTATAATAAATATGACACTATTCAGTTTCGTCTCAGATTACATTTTCAGCGGGAAAATTAATATGTTTATACCTAAACTTAGAAAGCCCTTCTGCCGAATATTTTACAAAAGTGAGCTTAAAAACTGTCACCTAAATTTTTATTAAGCTAATATTCCAATTGGAATTTTCTTTTGAGTGCCTTAGATATTTACCTCGGAATTTAAAAATCTTCTTTCTGCATAACGAACAGTTGATACACGATTTCCGAACACAACACACATTTGAATTTGGAACAATTTTCGAATCGGCCATCACTTGTATCGCGGAGCTCGTTACGCTTGCACATAAAAGGTATTCGCTTATTAGTCGCAATAATTAGCGGTTATTGTTTTTGTTGGCTGCGTCAGTGGCGGCCGCTCGTGGCGTGCCGTTGCACTGCACCTCGTCACAAAATGCTCACTAACAGCGTCTCTTTCCCCCTTTACTTTCGCACCGGCTTTTTACAGAGGGCGCAGGCGCCCCTGGCATTTTTTAAACCGCGCCCATGTTTCTGTAATTTCTATCGCGTTGCGCACCTTTCGTGAAAATACATTTTTTCGTGCATTTTTTTCGCGACGTCTCTTTCTATCGCTCACGATTGCTAATTCGCTATCCCCCTCCATATAACGGTCGCTTGTAAGCACTGCTCTAGCGTAGTACTAGATGCGTAATACTTTCTCTCTCTAGAGACGCCGCGACGCTTGTGACGCCAATTATTTCGCACTTATTCAGTAGCTAAACATAACTTATGCAAAACAGGGTTTTAATTTCAACCTTATGCCATTATGTTAAAACTCAATACTTCATATCAAAAATGTAGTTACGACTCTATGAAGTACAGCATAACGTGTAAAGTTCCGGCCATTTTTGCGATAAAAAAAATGGTTTGCATGCACGTAACCACGCCTTTGTATACACATATTGCCGTCTATTTTACTCCTTTTTTATTTTTCATTCGCTATCTCATTCTACCGCACACAGACAAACAATCGCCGAGCAGATGCTTCGGGACATTGCTGTGAAGCGCCATCTACCAGGGAATAGCGGAACTTTTACTTCAAGAAATAGGGGTTTGTTTCAATCTTTTTTGCCGTAAGGGTGGCAGCACTTGGTGAAAGGGGTTGATTTCGAGTTTAGTGACAATTTTTACCGTGCGATCCCAGCGCTATCTTTTGGATGAACCATTATGGAAATCGTTTAATGAATGCAAGTTTTGACTAAATTAAGGTTAAAAATTGCATCATTCATTAAATTCAATTTAGATAAGACTTGATACTTTAACAGTTTACACATCTTTAAGGAATTTAATCAGAGAAGATTTAACTGAATTAGCATTTTATTTGCTGGGTTCGCAGTGAGTGCCAGCAGGGGGCACTACTAGGGTCCATACAGAGACTACTCTACGATAAATCACTTTATATTTATGTTAAAGTTAAAAACATTAAACGAAATCGTATTATACATTTGCAGCGTAAGAATTAACAAGTGTACCGCATAAGAAATAAAATTATAACGTGGATAATTAACATTTCATTTTATTTAAATACTTACGAATATTTTATATTTTTACTTACGAAATAAAACAATAATGGTTACATTCCAAATCAAATGATTTAAATCATTCGACATGGCACCTAGCGTTTTCATATATTTTAAATTATTGTAATAATTGTTATGATGTCTGACCGAGCTTTCACTCAACGACAATGACAAACATGACCATTATCAAAAACCGATTGCGCGCGAAATATTATACAGCATGTGTTGAAAAGTCGTTATTGCCGAATCTCATAATCCGATGGGACGCTAATCTGGCTCGATCTAGAATTCTAGATCAGGCGTAGTAACGGCTTTACTTGTTATCCGCGGCATGGGAGTGGCAGCATCTCTTGAAAAAAGACTAATTAATTTTTTGGCACGCCTTGGGATTTAAGCTCAAGACCTCACGATATACAGCCACTAGAATAGCAAAGTGATTACTCTCGATATAACTTACTAATAATAATATATCGAATAGTTATTACATACAATTATATTAAAAAGAAAAAAATATGTAAAATTACTATAAAAGTTATACATCAACCTTAATTATTATTATTCACCTAACGCTGCTTTTTTCAACTGGCAGATATAAATTGCGATATTTTTTTAAATTAATAGTAAGTAATTAACATTTCATATAATTAAGGCAATATCTACCAATGGGCTTCAAGACAGCTCACGTCACGGTCTTTGGAGTCGAGCATTTTTGTAATTGGTTAATTGAGGGATATATATTATGTTATAATTGTTAGAATATATTTATGTAGACGTTACCGTTAATCTAATTGGGTGTTTATTTCATTGTCGTTAAGGCTTATTTTTCTATAAAAAAATATGAATATATATGCAAATTAGTATTTGCATTCGTTTTCCATTTTCTCATAGTAAGCTGTAATTTAATTCTGCGGTATATTTACTTAGATTCGTTCCTGCTTAAATCGACAAAGATATGAGTTTATTGTTTTTGTTCCAACAGGAGACACAGGTGCTGTTTTATTGGTTGAGATAACACAACTGAACAGGTAAAGCGATGGATGATTCCAAATTACAAAGTTTAAGCCTTGTAATAATAGTTTACTCAGCCTTACATCCTGCATCAATTAAATAGTATAATAGTGATAAGAAAATCGTTTAAAAAGTGTAACCTCTTAAAATCACGACTGTTCCTCTTGAAAGACTTCACATTCTGAATCACATACTGGTGATAGAGCTTTGTGCAAGCTCGTCTGGGTAGGTACCGCCCACTCATCAGATATTCTACCGCAAAACAGAAGTACTTGGTATTGTTGTATTCCGGTTTGAAGGGTGAGTGAACCAGTGTAATTACAGGCACAAGGGACATAACATCTTAGTTCCCAAGGTTGGTGGCGCATTGGTGATGTAAGCGATGGTTAACATTTCTTACAATGCTAATGTCTATGGGCGTTGCACTTACCATCAGGTGGCCCATATGCCTTCCTATTCTATAAAAAAAAATCGGTAGCTTCATTTTTTTTTTTTAACTGTAAATTTGTAACTTTATTAATAATAATTTAATAATACCTTTTCATCTGAGCTAAATGTATTCAGTTATTGGTTTTAGAATCATTTTTTTGTTAAGCGACCTTATTTGTGTCAATTATTACCTGATTTGAGTTGTGGTAAGGCAGTTTTGACAATTCTTATTAATTTTATCAACTTATCACAAATCCAAACGATAATTTGCTTGATTTCTTTTAAGTTTTTGTCTAGAATTTAAGTAATTATACAATTTATATCTATTGTAATTTAAAAAAAAAAGCACTGAAAATTTAATTAATTCAATTTAAAATAAAAATGTTAATTTGTTTTTATACACTTTTGAAAGAATTAAAATTGGTACAAAAAAATATTATAAATATAATTATAACTGATTATAATTATATTGATTTTTGACATGAAAAATCCTGTGATGTGACGTCACACATGGTTGTAAGAGCCTACTTGTACAGTATAGGAGTATAGTATAATTGAGTATATTTTGATTTTTAATCGCCTTTCACGCTGAAGGTTGTGGGTTCGATTCCCACCCAGGGCAGACATTTGTGTGCATGAACTTGTCTGTTTGTCCTGAGTCTGGGTAAATTTAACTATATAAGTATGTATTTACAAAAGAAAAGTTGTATGTGTAGTATATCAGTTGTCTGGTTTCCATCGTACGAGCTCTGCTTAGTATGGGATCAGATAGTGGATAATGTCCCAGGATATAATAATTATTATTAATATTAATTAAATAAACATGATATGAAATAAAAAAATAAATATTTTTTGTTCATTATTATTACATTTAATAAACGAGGCTTCCATTATTCGGGTTTCAAGATTAAATCGTATTAGTTTCCAAAAAAGCATTTCGAATTGCATATTTCATGAGCATTTTTTACATTTTAATTAATTTATTTTGTTTCGATCTGAAGGAAAACAAGTTAATTTAAATTCAACTTCAGTCGACGGCGCGTATAAGTGATTTAATAGCAAACTAATTCTGTTTTATTACTAAATACAAATTGTTCAAGAGATTAGAGAGTAAAGACAAAGTTACGTAAATCGATACGGAGTTACGATTATTGCGATCGGCTTAATACGTTTTATAAATTATAAGGTATTTGTGGACAGTTTTGCATACCTTCGGGCAATACTTGAATTGGTATTGTTCGAATTGTATCGAAAACGATTTATAGGTAACAAATTTTATATTTTACTATCGCAAAACTACTAAAGATATTCTGAAATAAATGTATTTTATTCGATAATCTTGCAAGTACGTAATTTCGTTTAAAATTCACGTGTCCCAGCGGGCCATCTTTGTTTTATAATATATAAGTTCACGCGACGGCTCTTTGCTGGTTAGAAGTTATAGCTAATGTCAATCAATGTTGCAATCTATTTGAAGCAGGCTTATATAACTAAATTCACCACCAGACATTGGCGATGTATGGATATTAACCGTTCTAACATCGCCAATGCGCCAACAACCTTGGGAACTAAGATGTTATGTCTCTTGTGATTGTAGTTTTACTGGCTCACTCACGCTTCAAGCCGGAACATGACAATACTATGTACTAGCTTTGCGGTAGATATGTGATGGTGGCACCGACCCAGATGGGCTTGCAAAGCCCTACTACTAAGTTAAATTTAAATTAGCTTAAAATAACGCATACATCAACATAAGTTTAAGTATCTTACTCGATCAAATTGTAATAAGCGCTTTTTTATCATTATTTTACATTATAAAACTTACTAGTTTCTAGTATTTTTGTCAAGTTATTTGAAAAATATAAAAACATCAATTATATTGTGACAGCACAAAATACTATATTATAATTATAATGTCTTATCGCGATATCATTTTATTGATTTGCGTGAAATAAAACTCTCGAGTCTTAACTTAATATTTTTAAATATCGAAATCGTATATTATTTTTTAATCTGCCAATGTTTATTTAATCTGAAGTATAATATTTTGGTGTCTAATAATTAAAAATAGAAAACATTTATCATCCGTGACGTTGAAAGTTTAATTTGAACTATCAATTTTGTCATTATCTTAGAATGCACGTTGCATTGCACTCGCCTAATTGTAAACAGGAAAACATAGAAGATTCCTACGAAAGTGGACCCGTCCAAGTGTCATTTTCTCCAGATTGAATAATTGGACTATTTATGTTGAGTAACGAGTTAAGAGCCGCATACCTCTCTGGACACTTGGTACGCGCAAATCTAAGAAACTTTGTTACATGGAACAAACTTCTATGTGTTTCAACGACTCTGAGCGTCAAGCGTAAAAAGGTCTTACGTTGGCGCGATTCCGCATGTTTCAACTTACAACATAAAATGTAAATGATTGCTTCCGTATCAAACACCGTATGATCTTCAACTGTCGTGTTTTTACTTGAGCAATAACTTACATAGTATAATCATATCAATAATGAACTTTATCTGTACTAAATAAGGTATATAATTTGTTTGCAAGTCTTTATACATGTCCAGATACTCAGATGTCCAGTACTTGAATTATCGTTAAATGATGGGTTTTTAATCTGTAGTTATATATAGACGGTGACGTATTGCTCGCAAGTGAAATTATATATGCCGTATTACTGGTTTGATTTAAATAAATTACAATTTAAATATGACCAATTAATCCTTTTACTTCATTGATTAGAACAAGACATAGCATTTGCATTAGAGAGACGGATAATCTTTGAACCTTAGCAGAAGAGATGCAAGGTTTTCGCAATTGCATATATTTTTTATAGAATAAGCAGGCGGACGGCAAATACGCCTGATGGTAAATGGTAATCAACGACTATAGACATTGGCGCTGTAAGAAACCTTTCTCAACTTTAGGGCAGAGGAAATATACTATATTCATTCATATAGTGAAATCATATGTAATTGCTAATTTACTTTGTGTACGCAAAAGAAAATCGTACAACTCATTCATCAGATATTCTACAACAATTTGGTCACCACCACCCATACACATTGGTTATATAAAAAAAATAACTAATCCCTGCATCACCAATGCGTCACCAACTTTAAGAACTAAGATGTTATGCCCTCATGCCTGGAGTTACACTAACACACTCACCGTCCAAATCAATACGAGTCAAAACTAAGTATTCTGTTTTGAGGTAGTAATCTGACGAATGGCTGGTAGCCACAAAGAGCTTGCACATACGTATTTTTTATTATTATTATAATTATATATTTCGCAATATTTAAATGTCAACGGATTCCTAATTGTGTCAAGACAAGGAACGTGAAGTTATGTTCGTAGTGGGCGGTTATCCAAATCGTTCGAGGTTTATTATCTTGCTCTCATGGACAGAGCGAATTTGTCGTTCCTTAAACTTGCTGTCTCTCGAGATATTGAACGATAATTGACGTGTGTTTACTTGAATATTCGATAATACAATTATATATTAAAGTCATGTTCTGTTTTATTCTCTTTGGGTTTATTTTGTTTAGTTTTTTTTTTTGTTTAAAGAAGGTCTACTTCGTAGTAGCTTTGTTTGGTTACAACAGTAATGTATTGTATAGAACTGGGATCTGGTTTGAAGGCGAAGAGAGTCAGTGTAATTGCATGCACAAAGGACTTGGTCGGTCAAAAATCAAACCACATTACACTTATTTTTGGTGTTAGGGCTTTGTGCAAGCTCGTCTGGGTAGGTACCACCCATTCATCAGATATTCTAGCGCAAAACAGCAGTATTTGGTATTGTTGTGTTTCGGTTTGAAGGGTGAGTGAGTCAGTGTAATTATAGGCACAAGGGACAAAACATCTTAGTTCCCAAGGTTGGTGGCGCATTGGTGATGTAAGCGGTGCTGGTTAACATTTTTTACAATGTCAATGTCTATGGGCGTTGGTGACCACTTATTATTACGTGGCCCATACGCTCGTCCGCCTACCTATTCTACATATTAAAAAAAAGTCAAATTAGACACTACCTCCAGTTCTTACATTTTTGGTTGGAATCATTTCTTAGGTCTGCCTTTTTATATAATTAATAAGCATAATTTATCTTATTAATTAATTTCTCACTCCACGTACGTTCATATAAAATTAAACAGGAGACTAATTGACTAGTTACGTTTGAACATCAACATAGGTTATTTTTCCATCTATTCAGTTACCCACCGGATGTCACAATAAATTTCGAAAGGCCTGCGCACACGCACGTTTGTATCGCTAAGAAAATCAGTAGACATTACAACGCAACTCATTACAGAGGGACCAAGTTTGAACAAATCATAATGAGTATCTTGTTACATTGCGACCCACGTGTAACACATGTGTGAGTATATACAACGAATCATTTAATGAACAACGAACAGTACAGTCATACAAAAATTAAACTCCAAAGACTTTAATACTAATATAATTAACGTACCCGTACTTGTGTTGCCGACCCTATGATATATCAATCAAGGTAAATTAAGCCGTATTAATGTGACGTAAAGATAGTATTGGCTTATTATGGACATTGAAAAGAAACCGTCATCTCAATGACTGGCGTTTATGTAAATAACATATTAATTTACTTGGAGTTATTATATATCAACTTTGTAATATTTATTAAAATATTTATATAAAATTAGGAATATATTTATGAAATGGTATAAAATTTGAGTTATTTTATTTTATAAAAATTTAATAAACATTAACACTTATGACTACAAAATTGACTTCTATAGAGCCGAGACGGCTCAGTGGCTGGAACATAAGATTGCAGATTTACATGAAAACGTGCAAGCATCTACGAATTTTCTTGTTCTTAATTTGTGTTTATAAGTCATCATGTGCTTGATAATGAAAAACATCGTGAGAAAGCCTGCATGTGTTGGACCAACAATTCTGCCACATGTGTTTCACCAACGCGCATTGGAACAGCGTGGTGGAATAAGCTCCAAAAACCTTCTCCTCAAAAGGAGAAGAGGTTTAAGTCTTAGTTTATTTATATAGTTTATTATATTTATTATTATTAGGACTCTTATACGATTGACATTTAAAATGGTTTTGCATTTTTGAGTCGTAAAATATTGAAAATATAATTTATTTTGTTGTAAAAATGACTTATATATTTTAACAGATAAATATAAATATGTAATAGTTTAAAATATTATATTAATTTATTTGTTTATAATACAGGGCATTGCGTAGTTAAGAATATTACTCACTAAACTACTCATGCAGCGTGCAGGCGTTTTGCTCTGTTTCACAGTTTTATCTTAAATGCTACCTATTATAGCAATTAACTGCTTTATATTTTGCCAGGATATCCTATTATTTTTATTCTATTGACACGTTTTAAGATAATGCCGAACGTTTATAGTATGAATGAAATATGACTCCAATCCAAAATATGTATATACCTGCACTGTATAGAGTGCACCTGTGTTTGCGCACACACTTGTGCACTATAATATCTCCTGCACAGTTCGCTAATCTCTCCTGAGATTGGCCGCCGTGGCCGAAATCGGTCTGGAGGACATTATTATTATTATTATTACGTATATTATCTTGTAATACTGTTGTCATGTCTGTTGGTGATCCTAAGTATAAATAAATACAGTTTTAGAAAGCTTGTTTGGTTTTTCTATAGCAGTGAGCGTACTATGGACATTTTGCCTTATTAAGGAGCTAAATATATAGCTTATAGCCACGTCGAATAGCAATATAAAACTCTCATAAACACGAGTATTCATCTATATCTTAGTTTAATGAACTGTTAATTGTTAATTTGCTATTAATGGGACGCAGCGTCGCACCATTTATAATTTACAACATAACATGATGATTGAGGTCGAATTAATTCAGTACAAAGCTCAAAATAACTATCCCACAATTAATTTATATGAACATATTTGTTACGAATAAAATATATATTATAAAATTTCGTTAATCGTTAAGTCGTAAACATTAATGTGATTAAATATTC